>NC_049905.1:2515077-2822564 GCF_001411555.2 Juglans regia
TGCTGCTCTTCGCGAGCTGCTTCAGGCATTCTCTCTCTCTCTCTCTCTCTCTCTCACACACACACACACACACACTCTGCATGTATGTCTATGTATGAATTTTTATATTCTTGTGTATGAAAGCTCTGCTTTTTAGGTTGTAATGATCGTTTTTTTTCACCTCATTTATTTAGCCGGAATGCTTCTGGTCTCACTTGTTTTGATGTGTCGTTGGATTTCTGTTTCCTCTTTCTGTTTCTCTGCTTCGATTATGCCTTATTCGTTTTGTTCGGTTCTTTTAAATTTCGGGAATACACGAAGTTCTGATTTTAATCAATCCGATTTTAAAAAGGATTAATCTTGCTGAGAGTGGGTTGACTCCAATGACTGCTGATGGCGAAGAATCGAGGAATTTGATTTTGACTAAATTTTTTTATTTTTTAGAATCTGGGGAATGGTTAGATTTGCTTGTGGAGTCCCGTGTAGTAAGTAAATGCTGCTTGATAATTTGGTACTAGATGCGTTCTGTTCTATCTGGGTGGCAGCAAGACAAATGTGGCCGAACCATCTGGTTGGCCTGGATGCCAATGTTTTAAGAAAGGATGGTTCGGCCACTATTGTGATTCACAATAATCTATTTTGAGAAACAACTGCCAATGTTTTATATTAATAGGTGCATTCATTTCCGATGCTGGCTTCATAATAAAAGTGCCAATGTTAAATAGCAAGACACGCTTATTAAGAAGAAAGGGTAACAAGACTCAAAATGAGTGAATGCGGGCTTAAATGAGATCGTAATCATGATGAATGAGTGGATCCATAATCCATTTCTGTGGTTTATGCTCTTGGATATCAACGCACTTACTTGTTTGTTACTTTTGTTCTAAGTTTCTTAATTTTTTTTTTGATTGACACTGGGTATCCAAAAACAACGTCCCAACTAATCCCGGGGGTGCAAAGGCCCTCGGTAAGGAGTTTTCCGCATGTGTACCACGGGTAATTCAAGGGAAAAAAATCCCCCAGTCCGATGGCCCCTAGAGATTGTTTGCACCCAAAGAAGTTTGAACCTTAGACCTGGGGAGAGCATACCCCCAAGCCTAAGGCCTTTACCAATTGAGCCAACCCCTAGGGGTTAAGTTTCTTAATTTTTTTGTTAGTAAGATAAAATTTTATTACTTGTATAGGAGAGATCCACCTAACCAGCAAAAAAGAAGAAGTTATAGAGTTCAAAAAAGGTATAAATAGAATAATCTACACTATTGTGAATCACAATCCAATGAAATAGATTATTAAGAAAGGATGATTGGAGCCTTGTTTCTCGAAATAAGCTTCTAAGGCAAACCGGTCCTATCATGAGTACATAAGACATTATTTTTTGATCGGTTTAGATTTTTTTTGATTGGGAATACATAAGACATTGTAGAAAGACTTTACAGGGTCACACTTGCCTAAATGGGCCCCAAACCATTTTATCATCACCATTACTTCCCACTTGACTTGAACACAAGCAATCAAAACTGATGAGAAGAGGTACGCCTCCCAATCATTGGCCTTCCTAACAAAATTTTCATACCATTGGAGAGTCGTGTGAGAATTGGTAGCGATCTATCACAAAGCATCCTTAAAACGTGTGACTCATAAAAACTCCAAGAAGGCATCTTTCAAGGATTCCCTCACCACAGATCATGCCAGAAGCAGATCTTGAACCCATCACCCACCACAAATCTAGTAAGGCTAATTTAAGGTTTGAGTTAATTGTTTTACATCACTTTGCTAGAATTTAAGGTTGAAAGTAATAAATGTCATTCTCTTTGTTTTAAGTGGTGGGGAGTGCCTCCAAGTGTTTTTTTTTTGATTAATTTGAGTATCCAAATTCCCAATTCATTGGTTTGGAACAAATCTAAGAATGTAAATTTTGAGGTTCGATCCTCTTGGGCATCACCCATCACCCATGTGATCACAAGTTTTTTTCCCTTCTGTTGTTTCTTCAATCATGTTTGTACACAACTAGTTATAAAAATGTAGATGTGAGGTTACTGTCATACTGGAGCTGGAAAATGGGATTTCCGAAACAGATATTCATTGAATCAAAAGCTTTTGAGTTGATTAGGGATGGAAAATATTTACATGTCACTGAGAGGAGCTGGAGAGCTGTGAAGGAAATAAGGCTGGGGATGTCCTTGGTATTTTGGGTTGTTAAAGCTTTGGAGGACTGTTTGAAGGGCGAAGGAAGAGAGTTCTATATGGCTCATCGAGATGGAGATAAAGGGTCATTGCGCATAGATGTTCCAACTCCTGCGGCTGTTATATGGATTTAGTGGAGTATGAAGGTGGTGGTAGAAAGAAGTTCATCTTCATCCCAGAGGAGAGGGACGACAAGGGATGGAGGAAGTTGGTGGATGCATTGAGGGAGTCTGGAAGAGAGGGTGGTTACGTGGGCCGCAACAAAGGAGGGGCATTTTAGGTGCTGTCGGTGAAGATGGTGGCGGTGAACCAATTGCACATGCGGTTGTATAGAGAGGTCCTCCAATGGACAAGGGTGTCACTGCCATTACATGAACAAAACAGGAAGGGGGGATGGTCTGACATGCCTATTAGTCTGAGAGTAGGCGTTGGTCCAGGGAGGATTGGTTGTACCGATGGGACAATAGATGTTCAAAGGCCAAATGGTGGTGGAAGGTTTGATGTCGGCTTGATAGAGGATGGCGTGTATAGCCCTCTGCTGGAAATGAAAAAGCAGTTGGACTCTTTGCAAGAGAGGATGGAGAGTTTAATAAGATGCATTGAGGAGAATCAGGAGGTGGGCTTGGGCTTGGGCTTGGGCTGTTTAGATAGTGGATTTGATAAAGAAAAGACAAATGATGGTTTGGGCACAAATGGGCCAGTCAATATGGTTTGTGGTGCGAGTCATTCCAATAGACTTCAGCCAGAGAGAAAAAATAGAGGAAAGACCAAGATGGACCTGGGTTGATGCAATGGGCCTCAACCTGTGGGCCAAAATAAAAGCATAATAGAGGCTGGCCCTATTTTGTTTGGAAGCGGCAGGGTGCTTGTGAGGCAGGCCCATCGATTGGCGAGAACTAGATCACGCTGTCGAAGGGGGTTCCGATGGTCGTGACCTGTACGCCGGCAACACTTGTGCTTGTTTCCGGTAGCACCTATGCCGGACAACCTACGTTGGTACCAACGAAGCCACTGCAAACTCGCACGCCGGTGCCCTTTGAACTGAATGGAGACATGGCGAGTGGGTTTTCAGTTTGTGGGGTGGCACAAACTCAAGTGCCGAAGCTATCTGGGCTGCGTCTCGTCACCACGGCGGAGAAGGCGAAGGTCCAGGAGTCGGAGACCGAAATATTCCAGCGTAGTGCAGATGAGGGGGTGGCAGAGTTGCTGGGAGACCTGGAGCATTGCGAGAGGTCACAAACACCGCTGTCGGAGTCTTCCATCTAGACAGTCGACCGCAGTTCCTTGTTGTCTACTGTTTTGAAGTAGGAAAAATTTTTTCAGCTGAGAAACAGCTATTTGCTCTTACTGAAAGTGCGAAATCAGTGGGTGAAATGGGGGAGGTCGAAATGGAAGGAACGATGGTTTTATTTGAGTCTAACTGGGCGGGGAGATGCAATCGTTGACAACAATGGTGGCTGAAGGGAGGGAGGAGAATGGGAAGGTCAGGTCATTTGAGGAAGAACCTATTCCTTTAAATTCCTTTAATCCCATTGTGTTAGAATGGGTAATTCAGAAAGCAATGGAAATTAAACATTACTTAGGGATTACATGCGAGGGCCTCGAAGCTGAATTTATGGCGTTACTTATAGCCATAGAGGCCGGGAACGAACAATCCAAAGCTGATCTATACATTAATTCAGCTAAAAAAGGGAAAGACTCAAGAGGCTTACGTGGGCTATGAATGATGATGGTGGAGAGAAGAGCGCTAACTGGGAGTGTGTCAAGCAAAGGGCTAAGATAGTTGCTTTATGAAGCCAAAAATAATATAAAGGAATGTAAGGGGGCTGCATGAACATAATAAATAGCTCCAAGTTAGAAACGGCTGCATGAACATAATAAGTAGCTCCAAGTTAGAAACTTACTTCACGAATGGAAGGGGGACATTGTTTGCTTACAGGAGACTAAGGTGCTGTTTGGATAGTGAGTTGAGATAAGATGAGTTGAGATGAAAGTTGAATAAACTATTGTTAGAATATTATTTTTTAATATTATTATTGTTTTGGAATTTAAAAAAATTGAATTGTTTATTATATTTTGTGTGAAAATTTGAGAAAGTTGTAATGATGAGATGAGATGAAACACTTTCATTATCCAAACGGGGCCTAAATTGGAAGTTATCAGAAGAAAACTAGTCCGAAGTTTATGGAGAGAGCAACATATAGGGTGGTCGTACTTGCCATCTAAAGGAGCATTCGGGGGAGTCCTAGTTACGTTCAATAAAAGAGTGGTGGAAATGGTAGAGGAATGTGTTGGTGACTTCACTGTGGCTTGTTCATTTATGAACCTAGAAGACTGTTTCCAATGGGCATTTGCTAGTGTTTATGGCCCAAATATTGACTCGGAGAGAAGACCATTATGGGAAGAATTGGCAGGACTTCTTAGTTGGTGGGAGTTACCAAGTTTCATAGGGGGTGATTTTAACATAACTCGCTACCCAAGCGAGAGGTCGGGTGTGCCCCACATCACTCCCGCCGTGAGGGAGTTTTCTGATTTTATTTTAGAACAAGAGCTTATGGCTATTCCATTAACAGGAGGTACGTTTATTTGGTCCAACAGTCGAGAACTCCCATCTTGGTCGATGACTGATAGGTTCTTGTTAACTCCAGATTGGGAGATACATTATCCATATGTAGTTCAAAAAACTACCCCGTTTATGCTCCGATCACTTCTCCATCATCTTAAACTGTGGCGACATTCAAGGGGGTAGAAGATATTTTAAATTTGAGAATATGTAGCTTAAATTTGACAGTTTTGTAGACAGGGTTAGGCAATGATGGTCTTCTTACAATTTCCAAGGCTCTCCAAGTTTTATAATGGCAAGAAAGTTAAAAGTTTTGAAATATGATATGAAGCAATGGAATGAACAAGGTTTTGGCAATGTGCGCACAATCTATTCGCTAGCACTCTGAAAAGAATCTTATAAACCCCTTTTACAAGGCTAATGGGGCGATAGTCTCTAACGTCAACAGACCTCATTTTTTTGGGAGTGAGTGAGAGGAAGGTAGCATTAGGACTTTTTTCAAATCTAGCATTATTGTGAAACTCTTGAAAGACCTGCATAAGATCTTCTTTGATCACTTCCCAACAATGGATGATCTAAAAGTTTCTTTTTTAAATCATTGATCTTATGGGCAGGGGCCATTGTTTGTAATGGACTAAATGTCCATGATTTTCTCCTTTTGATTGTAAACTCTACCTAGGGCTTCTCATGTATACTCTGTGTACTTGG
The DNA here is from genome assembly GCF_001411555.2 of Juglans regia. Taxonomy (NCBI): domain Eukaryota; kingdom Viridiplantae; phylum Streptophyta; class Magnoliopsida; order Fagales; family Juglandaceae; genus Juglans; species Juglans regia. The sequence continues at coordinate 2,520,512 of NC_049905.1, forward strand.
ACTCTGCCTATTTCTATGAATAAAACTTCTTGATTATCCATAAAAAAAAAAAAAATTTTGAGGTTCACCTAAATCCATCAACAGAACCCAAAATGTGAATTCTAGATCCATTGTACTGATGATTTAGGAATTCAAACCACATCCAAAGCAAACAACTAGGTTAATCATTATATGCGTTTAATTGACTTATATTTTTTATCTCATGTAAAGATTTAGAAGTAAACCAAGGTGCATCAAGTGCAATCACAACTTGGTTAAATAAACTGGCCTTGTTCCTAGATTACCAGACATCAGACTAATGAAAGGACCCTATTTCAATGAATGACATGGTGCAATGCTCTACATTTTGTTGCAATTATTTAAATACACATGAATGCTATTCTGGAAAAGAAGGGTAGAAAAGAGTAAGCAGCCTTTTAAAAAATTTAGCAAGTTTGCTAAAAGTTATCTCTAGGAATGTATTTCTTGGCCCTTAGCATTGCTAGACTACTAATGGTATTGGATCTGAAACCTTAGAAATGAGAAAATGATCAAATGTGGAATTACTACTACTTCCTTACAATTGGTTTCATGCTCAGGCCTGGAAACCTTAGAAATGAGAAAATGATCAAATGTGGAATTACTACTACTTCCTTACAATTGGTTTCATGCTCAGGCCTGGAAAAGGAATGAGAGAAAATGTAACCAAAAAATTGCCCTGTTGAGAGATGCCTTCTTGATTGTATGGCTGCACTTGGGAAGATCCTTCCTAAGAAAGCGACACGTCTTGGCGCTTGTTGCGGTGAAAGATTATCTCCCCTTAAGTTTGGTGAGTGGGATGTAAAAAATCATCTTAAAAGTCTTGGCGAATAGATTAAGCATGGTGGTGGAGAAAGTAATATCAAAACCCCAAAATGCCTTTGTTAAGGGGAGGCAAATACTTGATATGGTGCTTGTTGCCAATGAATGTTTGGATAGTCAACTCAAGTCGGGAGAGCCAGGGCTTCTTTGCAAACTAGATATGGAAAAAGGTCTATGTTCGAGTTAATTGGAGCTTCTTACTCTATATGCAAGAGTGATGTGGGTTTGGGGTGAAATGATGCTCATGGATCAAACATTGCATCTCTACTGCACGCTTCTCTATTTTGATTAATGGCACGACAAGCGGTTTCTTTCAAAGCTCGCGGGGATTGAGACGGGGGATCCCTTATCTTTATTACTTTTTGTTTTTGTAATGGAAGCACTTAGCAAAATGATCGGTGTGGTGGAGGGTGGCTTCATATCCGGTTTTTCAGTGGGGGAAGCCAATACTGGCTCTCTCAATATTTCTCACCTCTTATTTGCCAATGATACCCTTGTATTTTGCGAGGCCAACCATGATCATATCCGTGCACTGAAGGCTCTCATTTTATGCTTTGAAGTCGTTTCCGAATTGAAGGAGAACTGGGGCAAATCAGATGTAATTTCGGTGGGCCTAGTGCAAAATGTGGATGGTATGGCTTCTATCTTGGGATGTAAGATATCTCATTTACCACTGAAATATCTTGGCCTCCCATTGGGTGTTCACTACAAATCGTTATCCATTTGGAATGATGTCCTAGAAAAGATGGAGCGGAAACTCGCTAGTTGGAAGCGGATGTACTTATCCAAAGGTGGCAGAGCCACACTCATTAAAAGTACCCTATCCAACCTACCGACATATTTCCTCTTTATTTCCGCTTCCATCACAAGTAGCTTACTGCATGGAGAAAATATAGTGGGATTTCCTATGGGGAGGGATGAATGATGAGTTTAAATTTCATTTGGTAAAAGGGGCCACCGTTTGTTCCCCAACTTATCAAGGAGGCTTGGTAAAATGAGTTTATTACTTTCTGACATAAACAGTAAAAAGAATCCCATACAGTAAAAAAAATTCCTTTGTGATTAAAATAGAATAATCAATAAGTCATTATTAGAATAATATATTTTCACAAAGAAATTGATAATTTTGTGAGTATTGAAGTGCATTTTGGGGTTTTATTAGAAAATTTGAATATATAAATTATTTAAAACAAATCTACAACATAATTCATATACTTATTTATTACAATAATCGAAATTATTATAATTTATAATTAGAATAAAAAATGACGATTTTCTTATATATAGAAAAATAAATAGATATAAATATCTTTTAAAAAAGAGAAATTATAAATTTTGGCCAACAACTTCCCAATATATTTTGGGATTTAAATTATTTCTTAGAATAATAATATCTTTAAGAATAATATCTTTTGAAAAAGAGAGATTATTTTTTAGAATTATAGAGTAATTTTGGCCAACAACTTCCCAATATATTTTGGGATTTAAATTTATTTATGATAGATTTTTTAATTACTAATAAATATTATTTTTTATTAATATATTCATAATTAATACTCAATCATTGGTAGGACCCACCCCTTTATCAAAGATTGCTTCTACACCCCCACATGGGGGATCCCGCCTAGTGTGTTTCCTTTTTTTCTTTTTCTTTTTTTTTTTTCATGCATTTTTTAATCATTTTTAAATATATATTTTTAAAAAAATTCACAATATCAATAAAAAATACTTTTTTAATCATTAAGTAAAAAAAAAGCCAATCAGTTGGGAATACCCAGTTGTGGTTTTAGAATTTTCCTTTATCAAATCCCAAAAAGTCAAAACTATCTCATTTCATCTCACTATCCAAACATACATTTTTTTACAAACTATCTCATCTTAACTAAAAAAATATCACTACTATTTAAAATATCTCATATCATTTCATCTGAACTGTGTATCCAAATTGGGCCTCAAAGTATGGTAGAGCAGGGGGAGGTTGGTGTTCAAATGAGGTGAATGGACCCAATGGGGTGGGGCTTTGGAAGCACATAAGACGTGGATGGAATATCTTTTCTAGTTTTACCCGTTTTGAGGCAAGCGATGGGTCCCGTTCACTATTCTAACGGCACCCCCCAGTGGAGTGTCACATTTCTTAGAGCTGTCCATGGTTGGGAAGTTGACGCAATCTCTTAATTCTACACCCTAGTCTATTCAGTCCCTGTTGGGGGGGGGGGGGTGTGAAGACACTTTTTTGGCGCCCCTCGGCGAAAGGGAAGTTCACAATACGCTCCTTCTACCAATCCATCTCTAAGCATAATGCAAGTCCATTTCCATGGAAGAGCATTTGGAAGACAAAGGCCCCCTTAAAGGCATCATTGTTTTTTTATGGATAGCTTATTTGGGGAAGATCCTCACTATTGACAACCTAAGAAAACGCCGTATCATAGTATTGGATTGGTGTTGTACGTGTAAAAAGAGCGAAGAATCCGTCGATCATCTACTAATGCATTGCGAAATTGCCATGACTTTGTGGAATGACTTTTTTACTAGTGTGGGTGTAGCTTGGGTGATGCCAAGAACGGTGATTGACCTCTTAGCTTCATGGAGAGGTTGAACTTCAAGACACTTCTCAAATTGCTGCAATTTGGAAGATGGTTCCGAAATGTCTACGGTGGCGTCTTTGGAGGGAGAGGAACGAGTGAAACTTTGAAGATCGTGAGCGGTCATTGGATGAAATTAGAATTTTCTTTTTTAACACCTTGTTCCAATGGTTGATTGTAATTGATTTTAATGGCATGACCATTCATGAATTTCTCGTATTGCTAGAACATCACTCCTAGGCGTTGTTCTTGTATATGACCCGTGTACTTGGGCCTTGCCTATTCTTATGATCAATAAAATTTTAGTTACCGGTCAACAAAAAAAAAAAAGAAAAAAGAAAAAAGAAAAGAAAGCGACATGTCATGATGGTATAATTTGTGTTGAATGTGTAAGGGGAGTGCGGAATCAATGTATCATTTGTTACATTGTGATGTAGCTAGCATGTTATCACAAGCTGTTTTCAATTTGTATGGGCTAAATTGGGTGATGCTTAGAAAGGTGGTAGATTTTATAGCATGTTGGCAAGGGTGGTTTGAGAATCAGCACTGTGAGATGTTGCGGAAGATGACCGTGATTGGTTTGACTGCATGGAGGGAAAGAAACAACCTAAGTTTTTGAAGACACCTCAAGGATCACCAAAGATCTCAAGGCTCACTTCTTCAATGCACTATACTGTTGGATTTATGGTTACCTATGTGCCTGTAGCTTCATTTAGCCATGATTTTCTTGTTCTTTTCTCATTCTCTGATTAGGTGTTTTTGTTGTGTACCCCTGTGTACTTAGATCATGTCTCTTTCTCTTTGATTGATCATCAATAAACTCACCTTGCTTATAAAAAACCTAGAGATTGCCAAATGATTTTGTGCATGAATCCGGTCATCTTATTTACTTAAGAAGTCCCAAGCTACCAAGTAAAAGTCACTCTAAGCATGGATAACTGTCAATTGTCAAAGTAATCACTGGTTTATTGATTGGATACAGACTTTAGAATCAAACTAATTTTGTACTAGACTCATGCTACATAAGAGACACTCCACAAATTGAGAGGCTCACACTATTTAATGAAGGGTTATCACGGTGAAATATTGGACATATAGTGGTTGGCAGAAAAATCCCTGAGCAAGCGGACCTTGTTAAAAAAAGAGGCTATTGGGCTTTTGCAACCTAAGACAGAACGAAATAAAAAATAAGCCAATTTCTCTCTGCCATTTGGTTTTCAGTTTCTTTTACTCGATCTGTGTGATGTGGACGTGTTATACGGGTCCCATTTTTAACCAGGTAAAAGACATGCTGCATTTGCACAGTTTCTGTTGTTCTTTGTCATCAAGGAATTTTGTGAATTCATAAGATGATGGTGATAATTTGATCCAGTATGTCTCTGTATTTATTTATTGATTTGATGTTTATTTGTTTAGATTTTTGGTGCAAACTAACTGATAAAGCTTGCATATCTTGGCACTAGTTTGATTCCTTAAGAAAATAATAGTTTTATGTGTATTTTGTTTGATTGATCCCCATTATGCAGTCTTCAGACATATCTTTGCTAGTAATCATTAAAATTTATATTTTTCATGGCTATTTAGAGGAGGGTTTCAAAACTTGATGGCCTGTATAAACCCCAGTTGAAAATTTTGTAAACAATCACTTGCTTCAATTTTTTTTTGGAAAATTTTGTTTGTTGATAGTTTGCTTAGTTAGTAAGTGGTTCATGAATGATATCCAAATTCATTGGAATGAGTTGTTTTGAGGTTCATATTTTCGTTGAATTTTTTCAATGGATTATTCACTGATATAGTCTTTTTCTCCATGGCAGTTTGTTGAATATGGAATTGAGGGCAGCATTATTCTGCTTCAAACATGCATTGATCACCTGAGCTTTTACATCACAGACTCAAAGGACATGCAGCTGGATTCAGTTGTTGCATCAATTTTTAAATACTTGTTGGACAAACCAAATTTTAGCACAGTGTTTTTTGAGTCGCTAAGGGATACAGATATCAATGAAGGAACCATTGAGAATTTCTCCAATGCACTTCACCTATCTGTATCTGAAAAAATTGGCTTTGGCCTTGCTTTGTCAGATTCTGAAAATCTTGATACCAGGATTTCTGGTAAGTTTAAATTTCAAGTGGAACTGTGGAAGTACCATAACCATGTATACTTGCTTAATTAGTTTCCTTTGCTCTTACTGTTGTATTGCACCTTTTGGTATTGAATGTTTTGCTGTTTTCTAGGCAAAAATTTTTCTATGGCTCAGATTCAGGAATACTGTGCCAATCCTGTTTTGGTGAATTCCTCTGAGCAAATTCAGAATATTGTTATGTTCCTTCAGCGCTCTGAGGGCCTTTCCAAGCATGTAGATTTCTTTATGCAGATGTTATCTTTAGTGAAGTCGAATGAAGTCACCCCATTTGTTTTAAGTCCATTGTTTCCAGATGAATTGCGTGAGGATTATTTTCTGAGGTGACAATCTTTCTCTAATTTTATTGCTCTTGAATGGTTGTGCAGTTGATTAAAAAGCTGTCCTGTCGAATTTTTTGTTTGTTTGTGTTGATACATATCATAGGTATAATAACTTAAGTTGTCACTCCTACAGGAATGTGGATGCGTTCCATGAATCTAGAGAAGATGATTTTGATTCTATTTTAGCAGAAATGGAGAAGGAAATGAGCATGGGAGATATTATAAAGGAACTAGGTTATGGGTGCACCGCAAATTCATCACAGTGCAAAGAGATTTTCTCTTTTTTCTTGCCACTGACTGAGATTACTTTGTCTAAAGTTCTTGGCACAATTGCTCGAACCCAAGCTGGTCTTGATGACAATCAGAACACATTTTCGACTTTTAGCTTGGCTCTGGGTTGCAGCACTTTGTCTGATCTGCCATTGTTGAGCTCCTGGAATATTGATGTTCTCATAGATACAATCAAGCAACTTGTGAGCTAATTTTTGTTCTTTTTGTAGAAGCAATTTTCTTGTTACTATTATAATAATTGCTACTTTGTATGTGTAGCTTCTTTACCTTAGTATTTATGCTGAATACAGGCTCCTGGAACCAATTGGATACGTGTCATTGAAAATATGGACCACGAAGGGTTCTACTTTCCTAATTGGGAGGCATTCTCTTTTTTTATGTCAGTATATAGGCATGTGTGCGAGGTATATTCTTATTACATGTATAGAGTTTTATGCAGAACAGATATGCTGTTAGATGAATATGTGAGTTTCTCATGAGAAACATAATATTTCTAAATCTTTTGATTGAGCTGTGCAGGAGCCATTCCCTCTCCATGCCATTTGTGGGTCTGTTTGGAAGAATGCTGAGGGTCAGCTATCTTTTCTTAAATATGCTATTTCAGCTCCACCAGATGTATTTACGTTTGCCCATTCTGTGAGGCAGCTGGTATGATGCTATATTTATCCAGTTGTTACTTCTCTCGTTAGGTTATCTCTCTTTCATTGACGTGAATATTCGATCATTCTTGCAGTCTTATGTCGATGGTGTGCATAGCCATAAGCTACAATTTGATCACTCGAATTATTCATGGTTGTGTCTTGACCTCTTGGACGTACTATGTCAACTAGCTGAAAGGGGTCACGCCACTTCAGTTCGGTCAATGCTTGAATATCCTATTAAACATTGTCCTGAAGTCTTACTTCTTGGGATGGCACAAATAAATGTAGTATGCTTTACTATTTTTTTATTGTTTCAATTCATTCATTGATGGGTTCCATTATTTTTATGTCTTATCAAAATTATTTTTCTGTATGTTTGTTAATAAATTTTGCATGTGTTATTGCAGACTGCTTATAACCTCCTCCAATATGAAGTGTCTTTCACTATTTTCCCCATTATAGTTAAACATGCCATGGGTAGTGGAATGATTCTTCACCTTTGGCATGTTAACCCCAACTTGGTATTGCGGGGATTTTTAGATTCTCTCAACTACGATCCAGACAACATGACTAGAATATTGGACATCTGCCAAGAGCTAAAGGTAAGGGCTTGTTTGGACACTTGGATTATCTTAGAATTCTGTGAATAGTAGTGAAATGGTCTGTGCATAGTAGTGAAATTGTTTGAGTTAAGATGTTTTATTGAGTTTTGAGAAATGAGAGAGAAAAAGTTGAATAAAAATTTTTAAAGTTAAAAAATTGCTTGGATATAATTTTTAATATTATTTTTTTTTTTGAAATTTGAAAAGTTGTATTGATTATTGTGTTTTGTTTTGAAGTTTGTAAAAGTTGTAATAATCAGGTAATAATTAGATGAAAGAGTAATAATAGACACAATTGTAGAATGTGCAAGCGCCCACAATCCTTTTGAAAAAGAGTGGGGTCCACTATTTAAATTTTTTTTTTTTACGTGTCCCGTATTTACTCACTTTTCTCAGAGGGATTGCGCTGTGCTTGCCTACTCCATGAATGCAAATATCATTTCCCTAAATGAAAAAGTTGTTGATTTGAAATTGAGAAGTGTTTTGTGTTTGAGAAGGAAATTGTGAAAATTTTTGAGAATTTCTCATCTCATCTCATCTCATGTACCAAACGCATCCTAAATGTCGTTGAACTGATGGTTGAAATGCCCTTACTGTTTGCGATTTCCATTGAAAAAGTTAAATGATGGGCTTGTGGCATTACTAAAGAATTTTATTTCCCCTGTTTCCTGTACCCTTCTCTCTTATTCATTTTGCAGATTATATCGGCAGTGTTAGATGCGATTCCTTCTTCTTATGCCATAAGATTGGCAGCGCTTGCCTCAAGAAAAGAATTCGTAGACCTTGAGAAGTGGCTCGGTTATAATTTAAAAACATATAAAGATATTTTCTTTGAGGTAATCTCTGTTTAGCCCAGCATTTGCAATCTTTTAGCAGCGAAGATAACTATATGAATTCCAAGTTTTGGTACATTTTATATGCTCCCTCTATCTCAACACAAGATATCGGTTTCAAATGTAACAATCTTCAGTAATGACCAAGGAGTGCAATAATCAATCTTAAATGCCTTCGCCCTCTATTATGGGTTGGCTAACTTTTTTATGATAAGTAAGAAGACATTTTATTGATACTGAAATAGGCAAAACCTAAGTACATTGGAAGTATACAAGAGAATACAGCTAGTTAGGAAATGGATACAAGGAAATCGTGAAGTCTAACACCATTAAAATCTATAGCAATGGCCCACGTAAATAAGGTCTTCAAGAAAAAACTCTTATAATCTTCCTGTGAGCGCTCCTGATTCTCAAAATCTCGGTCATTCATTTCCTTCGAAACGCACCATAGTGAACAAATGGGAGCCATCTTCCACACAGCTCCAATTTGGGGGATCCCCCCTTAAGCCATCTCCAACTAGCTAGCATATCAACCACCCTCTCAGGCATAACCCTTTCTAATCCCACTGTGCTGAAAAAATCATTTCATGAGGCCCTGGCAAACTCACAATGTAGAAGTATGAATCACTGTTTCGCCTCTATTTTTACACATACAATACCAATCAGTAAGGATAAACCCACGTTTCCTTAGGTAATGGTTGGCTAACATGTAACTACCCGGCGTTTTGAATATGTAGGGGTAGTATGAGAAGACAGTTAAATGCTTTGGCTTCTTTAAATGACACACATATGGGGACATCCCAACAGAAAGAAAGGCACTGATTTTGGGATGGTGGAGATTTGTTGTTGTTATTATTAAAAATTTTCTAGAAATGAGTAAACGACATGATTTGATGTGCATAGTTCAATCTTTCAGGAGTGCCTCAACTTCTTAAAGGAGATTTTTGGCGGATCACATGATTTTTCTGCCAAAACGTTCCATCACTCTGGTGCTGTCTTGAATCTTTATGTGGAGACTAGTTCTACTTTTGTTAAGGTTCTTCTAAAACTCTGTTAATCTGTCTGTCTATATGAACTCTCGCTCTCAACTGTCAGGAACGATTTATCTGCATTTTTTACTGCAGGTTCTTAAAGCTCATGCTGACTTGATTAACTCAAGCCACCTTGCCGAGGAAATGGAAAAGTTGTCTTTAACATTTATGGATTCTAGTCCAAGGTTGCAGAATGGTGGGGCTACAGATTCTTCAACGTCTGATGGATATGCGGATGATATTGAGAGTGAAGCAAACTCTTACTTCCACCAAATGTTTTCTGGTCAGTTGACCATTGATGCAATGGTCCAAATGCTTGCTCAATTCAAGGAATCTTCTGTGATAAGGTGTAATACCTATTGAAGCCTTTTCATCTGGCTATTTGGTATTGTATACTATTCTTGTGTTGTTTGAAACCCTTTCAAGTCTTGAAATCCTACTCTGTCTGTCATCCTACCTCTGTCCCATTAGGGGATGGCAATTTGTCTTCAAGTGTGAGGGCAGGTTTCACACTATGCTTAATAGTCGTTCTATGTTTTATCATTTAGGAAAGCTAAATGGAAAATGGTCTTCTAAGTGGGTTGCTTTGTCTTTGGTGTTTAAATGTGCCAATTTATTATTTTGTAGAATAGTTAGAATCTGTGGAAAGGAGGTTTTAGTTCAAGTCTGCTGATGCCACCTATTTTTTATTTGAATTTTTATATATCTTTTGATTTGTCACAATTGTCTTCTGCACCAACTTACAGGGAACAATCAATTTTTGAGTGCATGGTTGCAAATCTGTTTGAGGAGTACAGATTTTTCCCCAAGTATCCTGAAAGGCAGCTCAAAATTGCTGCAGTTCTGTTTGGTGAGTTTCTTTATAAAATATGCTGATGACTCTTCTCTATAATGACCTTTCCTCCTTTTAGATGGAGAAAAAACTGTATCCTTTTTGGCTGATACCCTCTTTGTAATTTCCCAAGGGAGGCCCAAGCCACATCTGGGCCTATATTCCAAAAGAATTAGTTAACGATACAATTGGAACCCTATTAGAACCACTATAAAGAGCAATAACTTCTTATTCCTAAGCAATGTGGGATCCTATACATCACTTACCCTTATCACCCAGTATGGGGTATCACAATTTTCCCTTCTTAAATTCTTGATGTCCTCGTCAGACTACTCTGTCATACGTGGCGCGGATGGTATTTGATACCATTTGTAATACCCCAAGGAAGGCCCAAATGTGTTTCAAAAGGACTAGTCAATAATACAATTTGAGTCCATATTGGAACCATTATGAAGAGTAATAACTTCTCATTTCTAAGCAATGTGAGATCCCGTACACCACATACCCTTATCGGTTAGTATGGGGTATCACACTCTTATTTTGTTCATACTTTCAACTTAATTATATTTAAACAGCTTGAGTCAATATGCTGCTTGTACAATTTCAAATGTTGGCATCATTTCTTCTTTGGATAGAAATGTTGAAACTCAGGAACAAAACCGTGTTTTGGCCTTTCAAATTTTGCTATGATGATCTGCTCCCCAGTTTTCTGAGGATGTATCGTGACAGATTTAACCTTCTACCGGAGTGTTCAGAACTTGAAGCTTATTTTCCACATATAGCTGTCACTTTTTTGTAGAACAATCTTACTTATCAAAAAGTTTTTAAGAACAACCTGGAAAGTAGAATTTTTTCTTGATATGTGAAGTAAAAGATTATCTTAAAACACTCTCTTTGTCCTAATGGTGACAAAATCAATTACAGCGTTTGAGTTGAATACATTATGAGAAATACCTTGACTGAATACTTAGGTGAATCCTGGGATTAGTTGTAATTAAGGAAACTTTGCATGCCTTTGGCTGATTTGTGACATCAATCTACTTTAGAAGGCTAATTTTAACCTGATATAAATTGTATATGTTTTAGCTTTTGCTATATTAAGGAAACTTCAAACCCCTAGGGGTTGACTCAAGTGGTAAAGGCTTTGGTCTTGGTGGTATGCGGTCCAAGGTCTAAGGTTCGAATCCTCTTGGGTGCAAACAATCTCTAGGGCCATTGGATTGGGGGATTTTCTCCTTGAATTATCTAAAGTGCACTTGCGGGAAACTCCTTGCCAAGGGTATGCACCCCCGGGATTAGTTGGGACGCTATTCTCGGATGCCCGGTGCTAATAAAAAAAAGGCAACTTCATATATTGTTAGAGCCATTACATATCTTCATATTGATTTTTCTTTTGTTTTATTGCCATGGGTCTTAACCATATTTCAGGCTCTGTTATCAAGCACCAGCTTGTGACTCATCTCACTCTAGGGATTGCTCTGCGTGGTGTTTTAGATGCACTACGCAAACCTGCAGATTCAAAAGTTCGTATCATCTCTCTTTAATGGACTTTTCTGTTATTGGTTTTTTAGTATATGATATCAATGGTGGATTATTTTGTTGCAGATGTTCGTGTTTGGGACTCTGGCTTTGGAGCAGTTTGTGGATCGACTGATTGAATGGCCTCAGTATTGCAATCATATCTTACAGATATCCCATTTGCGTGGTACTCATTCAGAACTTGTTGCCTTCATTGAACAGGCTCTTGCCAGGATTTCAGCTGGCCATTCAGACACGGATGGAGGCAGCCATGCTGTTATTAATCACCATGGCTCTAATCAGGCTTCCTTGGGAAATTTGGAGGTAAATAGTGAAGTTTGCCTCTTGAACCGTGCCAAGTGTCTGATGAGACAGAAAACAAATTTAAGTGTCGACTTACAGAATGCATTGACGGATTACTGGCAGCATAGTAAAATATTTCTTGCAAAGTTACAGAAAACAGAGCCTGAAGTCACAATTTGCAAAACTGCTTTTATGAGTTTTAAAATCTGGAGAATGGATTATTTGTAGATGCATTTTCAATCATCCAAACACGTTCAATTCCTCATAATTCATTCTCTAGAATGCACTCTCCCTAGAACGTATTTTCAAAATGAAAACTGAGGGGTCCTTTGAATTAATTAAACCAGTTGTCCTGTGAATTCATATATTTTGAGTAGTTAATATCTTCTTGTTTATATATGCTGGGACACTGTTTCAGTTAAATGGCTCTAGCATCATACAGCCTGGGCAGCAGCTTCCGTCCCCACTGCAGCTTCAACAGAGACATGAAAGTGTCGAGGATCATCATCATAAAGCCGCGGCAGCATCATCTAGTGATGTGAAGCCACTCTTATCTTCTGTAGGGCACTCTTCAGCTGTTAATTTAGGTGATACTTCCACTATTCAAAAGGTAACCCACTTCTCTCTCTCTCTCTCCTCACTCCCTCGTGGGAGGAGGGACTCCAGTGGATCATTTTTATTCCCCTTTCTAGTACTGTTAATCTTATTGCTGAATTGCAGTCACAGCTTGCTGTCAGTGCCCCTTCAATGCTATCTTCCTCATCTGGCTTTGTTCGTCCTTCACGTGCGGTTACTTCTACCAGTAATTCCTTTTACTTACAAAATAATGCTTTTTGAACACGAGGTTTCACTTGCTATTGGTTTTCTTAAATCCTGGATTACTGTATTCATGTACATGTAATGTAATTTTGCAGGGTTTGGCTCTGCTCTGAACATTGAAACACTTGTTGCCGCTGCTGAGAAAAGAGACACTCCCATAGAGGTACTTAATTCCACATTCTGTCATTTTCACTGAAATATGTTGACGTGTGCAAGTCAAATGCATGTTTGGTTGAGTCTTCTCAAAAAAATATATGGCGTCATAACTTAATAATTTCACATCCATTATCACTGATGAAAAAGTCTCACATCCGATATCATAAAATCCTGTTAATATTCATGTAATTCACTTCAACTAAGTTTATATGCTTGGACTAATTTCTGGTACACTGGATATCCCTTGGTTTTGTTTAGCATTTTAGGCTTACGTTAACCCTGAGGGATAGCTCAGCTGGTCCGGTTTTGGGTTTGCTCCCCAATGGTCACCAATTCGAGTCCCTTTAGGGCCACTGGAGGTTTACCTGGTTATTAACTTCAGGGCCCCATGGGATTAGTCGAGGTGCATGCAAGCTGGCCCGGACACTCTCGGTTATTAAAAAAAAAAAAAACATTGTAGGCTTACGTTGATTTAAACAATTTGTACTTTATGTTGACCTGAGCAGAACTATTTATGGCCCTTTTGTTCTGGGGGGAGGAATGCTTGTAATCACTGTCTTCACATTGAGAAAGAGTATTACTTGTTCAAATGGTTGGATGCTCTGAGTCTGTTTTCTAAGGACCATAAATGCTCACTATTGTCACTTAAGTCATTATAGTGGTTCTTCTTTTAGTGACACCTTTCAGTGTCTTAGAAACTGGGCCACCTGGGTGAAGGTAATGTGATATTTATTGACCCCGTTCAATGTTCTTCATTAAATTAATTGTTACAAACTATTTTTCATGATGATTATGTGTTCCTATGGTTGGTGCCATTCTAAGTATTCATGGTGTTTTTTCCTCTTTATATTTTTGAGAGTTCCTGATATACTGTTGCCTAAATGATGTTTAAATCAGTAATTCGTGCCGCTATCTTTATATGGTTTTGTGTTCACCTTTTTCTGCCTGATGCATGACATTGTAGTGAGCAAGCAAAGTCATCTTGGTATTGGTTTCCCACAGTATTTCTCACCACACCCCATATTCCTCTGTTCAGAGGATTTGTTGATCGAGTGCCCCGGGACTATAATTACGGAAAAGGGAACACTGCATGCTGGAAATTTTACGCTTGTTTTAATGTTGTTTTGTTTGTCATGCTATTTGCCCATATGTCTTATTTTTACTTTTTTATTTGTCAATGTTCTGTATACAGGCTCCAGCATCAGAGATTCAAGATAAAATATCTTTTATCATCAATAATATCTCAGTTGCTAATATTGAAGCTAAAGCAAAAGAATTCACTGAAATTTTTAAAGAACAGTGCTATCCCTGGTTTGCGCAATATATGGTTATGAAAAGGTTAGAAACTTTGTGATTTACTCCTTTTTTATGTTAGCATTCATGGAAAAGCACATATTAGAAACATGCATTCACGAACTCTTAATTTTGTGTATGCTAATCATAGCTGATGCTTTTATTTTTGGGAATCCTTGTATAACAGTTACCCTTAGCTTACATTATTGGTAATTGTGTTTATCACTGTCCAGTCCTCTATGAATATCCACCAAAATTTTAACGGGAGGACTTTTAATTGGGTTTTCATGACTTGTCGATGCACACATATATGTGTACACTCGTACATGCATTCACACATATATATACCTTGCTGCTGCCTTTTTACCATCTCCATAAGATTTCCTATCGCTCATTACATTCTGCCTAATTTTATGACAGAGCAAGCATTGAGCCAAATTTTCATGACTTGTATTTGAAGTTTCTGGACAAGGTTAATTCAAAGACTTTGAATAAAGAGATTGTTCAAGCCAGTTATGAGAACTGCAAGGTTAATGTCATATAACTATTTTTCTAATGCATTTGAATAACACAGTGGGATAATGTTTGGTATTTTTTTCCAGGTTCTTTTAGGGTCTGAGCTTATAAAGTCAAGTTCTGAAGAGCGTTCATTGCTTAAAAACTTAGGTAGTTGGCTTGGGAAGCTAACAATTGGGAGAAATCAAGTTTTAAGGGCTCGTGAAATAGATCCTAAATCATTGATTATAGAGGTGATAATTTGACCTATGCTGTCTACTTGAATTTGGTTATGCAACATTAGATTTTTGTTTTTCATCTTTCAAGTGCCCCTTGAGATCATTTATTACATATTTTGTTGTTTGATTTTTGTCTTCTTTCTCTCTCATGGGTCGGTGGGGACAGGCATATGAGAAAGGATTGATGATTGCAGTAATACCATTTACTTCTAAGGTATGGATGTGCTGACAATTGTAGCTTTTGCCCTAAACTTTGGTCTCTCGATCTTAACTGTAAACTTCTCGCTGCTTGCATGGATTTTTAGTATATTTTCACCTTCTAGATAGGTGTCTCTCTTGTATGCCCCTTCTGTACTTGAGTTGCGCTTTTTGTGCTTGTTAGTAAAGAATTATCACTTATAAAAAAAACTATCAACTTCCTGCTGCAGATTCTGGAACCGTGCCAAAGCAGCCTAGCATATCAACCTCCCAATCCTTGGACCATGGGCATTCTTGGGTTACTTTCGGAGATATATTCAATGCTGAACTTGAAAATGAACCTTAAGTTTGACATTGAGGTTGGCATACACCTGAGCCTTCCTGATATAATGGTTCTCGCCTATCTACTTATATCTACCTTATCCTTTTCCCATTTTAGGTCCTATTCAAGAACCTAGGTGTTGATATGAAGGATGTTACACCGACCTCTCTTCTCAAGGATCGAAAAAGGGAAATTGAAGGGAATCCTGATTTTTCTAACAAAGATGTTGGAGCATCCCAACCACAGTTAGTTGCTGAAATGAAATCCGGAATGGTATCTCCAATGAATCAAATTGAGCTACCGCTTGATGTTGGTGGTACATCTAATTCTGGTGGCCCCACACATTTATTATCTCAGGTTTGTTGGTTTTGAGATTTTGAATATTAGTTATGACCCCCCCCCCCCCTTCCTCCTCCCCAGTCCTCTCTTCCTCTTCTATGTATTGTATTTCTGTGTTTGTGTGTTCTGTGCATCCTAAACTCCCAATTAATTCTGTGGGTTCAGTATGCTGCTTCCCTTCATCTCCCTTCTGGTACGTTGATGGAGGATGAAAAGCTATCAGCTTTAGGACTGGCTGATCAGCTCCCCTCTGCTCAAGGACTATTACAAGCCACTCCATCCCAGTCACCTTTCTCCATTAGTCAGGTGTGGTTTCATTTTCTTCCACGGGTTTTGATTAGAATTGATTTTGATTTATTTTGACAAAGTAGCACATCTTTTTTACTAATTAGGTGGTTCGTTTGTTGTTGTAGCTTTCTGCTCCAATACCAAACATTGGAACCCATGTTATTATCAACCAGAAGCTCAGTGCTTTGGGCTTACACCTGCATTTCCAGAGGTTTGAAGCTGAAAATTATCTTTTACTGCCGCTTCAGTACTTTGATTAGTACTCATGACAAGTTCAACTCTGTTATATATTACAGGGCAGTTCCAATTGCGATGGATAGAGCTATTAAAGAGATAGTATCTGGTATTGTTCAGCGCAGTGTATCTATAGCAACTCAAACAACAAAGGAGCTTGTTTTAAAGGTTTGTCTACTCAGCTCAAAAACCTTGTCTCTTTTCTCTCTATCATGCCCCCCATCTGCATCTTTTTTTCGAAGCACCTTCAATTTAAATATTTACTCCCAAAAACCAATGCATCGATTGGTGTTCCATACGCAAACTTGACGACTTTCTTGCATCCTCAGTGGTTGTTGCCACCTCTAACTTTCTGACTTATTTATATTCCACGTATTCTGCTTCCTGTGTCTCCACTGCGGTCAATTTTTTTTGCATGTATTATTATAGATTCTTGTCAAAGTAGTGGTCAATTTTAGTTCCCATAAATCCTCTTTATTCCTTTATCCATAAGAACGAAAAAGAAAGTGAAAACAAATAAAGCATGAGACCACTTGCTGAATCAGCCTATAAGTTCATTTATTGCCAAGCTGAAGAATTAATTTTCAAAAAAATTATTAAGTTGAAAAGTCAGCAGATGATATGTGGTTAGGGTGAAATACCGCTTGAATCTAGAGTTAGCTGGTTCCTGTAATCCTGTTATGGCTGAAATTTCAGTTTTTGCTTCAGTTGTTCTGAACCCTTGCACTTGCTCTTATAAAGACCCTTGTATTTGTTGCATGGAAAAATGTTTTATTTTAGCTTAGAACTCTTGCATGAGCGTCTTTCTTCTTTCAATTTAGAACATTAGAAATATCCCAGCCTTCCCTGGTCTGTTTGGGATCCTCAGATGCCCACATCAGCAAAGCTTCCTAGCTCTATTGTTATATCTATTGGCACTTAATTGAAAATTTGAAAAAATACAATGTAGGATTATGCCATGGAATTGGATGAGACACGCATATTTAATGCAGCACACTTAATGGTTGCAAGTCTGGCTGGAAGTTTAGCTCATGTAACATGCAAGGTAATATTTCATGTAAAATTTCAGAATTTCTTTCCCATTTGGTTTGTTTTGGAAAAAGTATCATTGTTATTTTTGGTGACATAACTTTTTATTAATGATCAGAAAGGTACCATCAAGTACAAAGTTGTATACAGTTGATTTTGTTATACATATCTTTTGGAATGTCTGCTTTTGTTTTGTGGTGTTGACTTTGGTTTGTGGTTTGCTAGGAACCCTTACGTGGTTCAATATCAAGTCAACTGAGGAATTCACTTCAGGGTCTGAATATTGCAAATGAACTTTTAGAACAAGCTGTACAACTTGTTACCAATGACAACCTTGATCTTGGCTGTGCAGTCATTGAACAGGCTGCCACTGATAAGGTTAGCTCTGATGATTAGTATTTTATTTTTTTGGGTGTCTACTTTACCTTGAGGTGGATAGAACCGTTCAAATCTGCTAAAGATTTCTTCTGGCACTGTCTACTCAAGGTGTTCAACTATTGGAGGCAAGATAAGAAGCATCTAATTTTATAGTGTTTCAACTAGAATATTTAAAAAATTTTGAGAATAGAAGACTATTCGCTTTGAAGAAAAAAGCAGTTCGTGTGATGACCTAGAACTGTTAAACAGTTCCAATAGCTGTTCTTTTTGAAGACAATAATTTGATGTCATTCCCACGAAAACGTTTGAGTACGCCTATATATATGAAAATGAAACCTTCGATTACCTACAAAAAAACTTGAAAAGGGAAATTAATTTGAACAACATAAGATCCTTAAAAAATTTATGCCCACCGAGGTTGGAAAATGGGGGCAATGTAAAAGTTGACCCTTTGACATTTTGATGTTAAATGATCTCTGCAGAAGATTCATTTTCATGGTATGGCCCTGTATTTTATTTTTGGAAAGTGCTTGTTTGAACAATGTTAGGTTGTTTTTGACTCGCAACCCACCTAAAGATATTAGGGTGCAAGCTTAAACCTGTAACTAGATGGAATTTGAGCTCATCATCACCAACTCTGCCCTACATGAAATACTTCTGAAGCTTCTCAATGCAATTAGCCACACCAATGGATATAGGGAAAAGTGACAAATGGTAAGTTGGCAGATTGGATAATGTGATTTTGATTTATCTTGCCTTAAATGATGCCCCCAAAAGGAGTCCCTGCGGTCATGGTATCACAAAGGTCAAGATGTCACCCCACAACCAAATTTCTGTGCTTTTTTTAACCCATAAAAAAAATCGTCAATTCAACTTTGTATATATTCTAGGGCATAACCTTTTGTTTCATCAAACAACACTATAACTGACCTAAAGGGGTGGTGTAGTGGTCTTGGGGCGAATGCTATACCCTATGTCCTGGGTTCGAAGCTTCGCATTCACACTCTTGGGGCCATTGGACTGGAGGAATTTCCTCTTGGGCCTATGCATCCCCAGAATTAGTCAGGATTTTGTTCCTAGATGCACGGCGCCTATAAAAAAGAAAGGAACATCACCATAACTTTCTTTCTCTATTACCCCGCTCTTTTTTAGCGGTTCACTTGTGATTATTGGGGAAAGATGGAGTGATTGCGAATTTTTCTTATTTGTTTCAATTAATGGGTTTATTTATGGACCCTTGCTTATTTTAGGCAATACAAACCATTGATGGGGAAATAGCTCAACAACTTGCTTTGAGAAGGAAGCATAGAGAGGGTGTTGGTTCCACATTTTTTGATGCAAACATGTATACACAAGGTTCAATGGGTGTTGTACCAGAGGCCCTCCGCCTTAAATCTGGTCATCTGTCCCTTTCTCAACAGCGAGTTTATGAGGTAGGTACCTACTGGGTTTTTGCACGAAATATAATATGGTGCTGAGAAACATGGTGCTTAAAGTATGTTCTGTTTTTTTTTGGCATTCCCTCTCTGTGTTAGGACTTTGTTCGGCTTCCCTGGCAAAACCAATCTAGCCAGAGTTCACATGCTATGTCTTCAGGTCCTGCTTCATCCGCCAGTACTGGTCTGACTGGTGCATATGGCCCAGCATCTGGACAACTAAATCTTGGCTACTCTTCTAGCACAGGAGGCACAGGATTTGAAGCAGCCTCTAGGGCACAGGAGGAGTCAATGGAATCTAGTTCAGCTCTGCATCTTAGGTGTTTTATCTACATGATGTATGTTGATTTCTTATATTTTCTAAAGTTCTATTGCTAATATGCTTGAATTTCCTTGTAATTATGCAGTGGTTCCTCAATTCACATTGGAGTTGCGGATGCTGTTACCCAGATTAGTTCTGAAAATGATTCTGCCATCGCTTCATTTCCTCTAACTGCTTCAGCCTCTGAGTTGCTTTCATTGGAGTCCTCTGATGTTGCAAAAGTTAGAGATTTAATCTCTTGATGAGGTTTTCTGTTATTGAGGTCTTAATGTCTGTTATTGATGTGTGCTTCTCATTTTTTGCAAGGAATCTGGAGATGCTTCACAGTCATTACCTTCACCAGTCACCACTGAGCGCCTTGGAAGTAGCATATCAGAACCCACACTCGCTACTAGGGATGCATTGGATAAGTACCAGATTGTTGCACAGAAGGTTGCAAAAGAACTCTTCTGCTTTTTTTTCTTTTCCCTTCCGCTTCTTTTTTGCCTTCTCTACAATTTACTTCGCAAGAGTATACTTTTAGTTTTGAACAAAATGGAGCTAGTGACTTGGCCAAAAATAAAAAAAAAATGGAGCTTGTTGTCCCATGTATTATTTTTTCCTGTGGGTTTCTTTCAGTTTTGTTACTTTTACTTGAGAAACACTTGAAAATGTTCTGCTGGCTCCCTGTTTGTACGGTAACACTTTCACTTTTGAACAAAATGGAGCTAGCGGTTCCCTTTATTATTTTTTCTTGGGGGTTTCTTTCAGTTTTGTTACTTCTACTTAAGAAACACTTAAAAATTTTCTGGCTCCCTGTTTTTATGGTTTCAGTTGGAAGCTTTGCTAAATAACGGTGGAAAAGATACTGAAATTCAGGTATGGTTCTCTCTGTCCTCTTGGTATGTACTACCACCATACCATTCATTATCAGTGTTACTGGGGTATCGATTGTGCCTTGTTCCATTTCTCATTCATTATCAGTGTTACATTACTGGGGTATCTATCGTGCATTGTTCCATTTCTCCTACTTGTTTTTCCTAAGTCTTAGATATTTTCTCTTGGTAAGTTTATTTACATTTGAAATTGCATCTTTTGGGGTATACTGATGTTCAGGGAGTCATTGCTGAAGTTCCTGAAATCATAATCCAATGCATTAGTCGAGATGAAGCTGCCTTGGCTGTTGCACAAAAGGTATTCTTCCTTTCATAACAGAACATCTTGGTTTATGCATTTTTTAAATGCGGTATAGCTTGAGCTGTTTTGGTTGCTTTACAATCTTATTTTGGTGTTAATCTACTGCCTTAAATAGCTGTGCAAGGGACCATCTACCTTTGGAGATCTTTTAATGTATATTTTTCTATGATTTGGTTTATATTATGTATTTTTATACAGGTTTTCAGAGGTTTATACGAGAATGGGTCAAATAAGATTCATGTTGGTGCTCATCTTGCAATTCTGACTGCTATTCGTGATGTTTGCAAGCTTGTTTTTAAGGAGCTCACTAGCTGGGTATGTTGTATTGCACCTTTTTCCTATTTCTTAAGATGCATAATATACTTTGAGAAGTCATGTTCTCCTCAGCTTAGTGCTGGTTCCTTTATTTCTTACCACACATGTTCTACTTTAAGTTATGTATTAATTTTGGACAAGCCTGATTTATTTCCAGTGGACTTGTCTTTGCTGATCTCTGTCACATGTTATCCCATGGTTTATGAATTGAGCTTTCCTTGTTGTTTGGGGAACCTAAGAGAATCTTCTTATTATTTTCCTATCTCATAGGGTATTAATGAACTTTGCTTCTATGCTTCCACAAACAGAAGTTTTATTAGGTTGTTGTTAGAGGGAGACCTGTTCTAGATATACTATAATGTCCCTGCTGTTGATACTCCTGTTTCTTGTCATGGTGTATGTGTTCCATCTCTCCATCATAATACAAGTTTACATATTATTCCTCCAGGTTATTTACTCTGATGAGGAACGGAAGTTCAACAAAGATATAACTGTTGGCCTTATTCACAGTGAATTGCTAAACCTTGCCGAGTACAATGTTCACATGGCAAAACTAATTGATGGGGGCAGGAATAGTATGTAAACGGACCTTCAGTTTACATAATTTATGCCGAGTACTACAAATTGATGACTGACTAAATGTATGAATCTGCAGAGGCTGCAACCGATTTTGCAATTTCCCTTCTGCAAACTTTAGTCATCGAAGAATCTAAAGTTATTTCTGAACTACACAATCTTGTTGATGCTTTGGCAAAGGTTTATCTTGGTTTAATTTGTGTAAGTTCAGCCTATGGGGATGTATAAATACATTTTCTTACCAAGTATAATTTGCAGGTTGCTGCAAAGCCTGGGCCTCCTGAGTCACTACAACAGCTGGTTGAGCTTGTGAAGAATCCTGCTGCTGGTGTGGTTGCTATATCTGGTGTTAATGTGGGAAAGGAGGATAAAGCCAGGCAATTAAAGGAAAAAAAGGTCACTGGATATCTCTCGGTACACTGCTGCATGAAGTTTGATAATAATTTCTCCTGATTCTAAAATATTTTCTTTCTGCTGAGACAGGCTTCTGGGTATGCTACTGCCAGCAGGGAGGACTATAATAATGCAGAAACTGTAGAGCCAGATCCTGCTGGTTTTGGTGAGCAGGTACTTGATGTTAAATTCTATATATTTTCAGTGTCAAGAAATGCGGTTGAAGGATGTACAGCTAATGGGCTTGACTAAAAATGCCTGATTTAGCATAATGAAATGGACACATAAATGAAAAAAGGTTATATTGGTGTATTTGACATTTTTTTTATAAGTAATTAATTTTTAGTAAGTGATTTGACAACCCTAATACATTATATTTTTAAAATATGCATTATTTTTTTCATTTTCATTTTTATTGTATCAATGTGTTGATTCCTTTCATTTGGGTTCTCTAAAGGAATGATTTGAGCCTGAAAGATGGTAACTCCGTGTCAAAGTGTGTGATATCCCATATAATAAGGATAAGGGTAGGTGATGTATGAGATCCCACATTGCTTGGAAAGGAAAAGTTCTTGCTCTTTATAAGGTTATAATGGGGCTCCAATTGTATCATTGACTAGTCCTTTTAGAGTATAGGCCATGTGGTTTGGGCCTTCCATTGGGGCGTTGCAAAGTGATCCGCAAATTTTTGCATTTTAGTCACTTATTATTTTAGTTTGACAGTCTCATTTTGATATCATGTAAATTGAAGAGTCTAATGCGAGTGTTAAATCCAAGTTGGATGCTTCGAGGTATACTTTGGAACCTAGGGGAATTAGGTTTAGTTGGACTAAAACCATGTGCACGGAGTTCAAGTTTAACAAATGTTTACTCTTCAGAAAAAAAAAAAAAAAACACACACACACACACACACAAGTAGAATGGGGAGAGGGTAAAACTTAATGGCAAGAGACACTTTGAATTGATGATCAGCATCTTAAATCTATGATTCATGAAGATAGAGACAATATGGAGACCTTACTGTTGGAATCAGTGAACAACTGAACACTTGGGAACTTTTTCAACCCTAGGACGTGAGGAGCTGACATTGAGGTGGTGAATTGATTCTGTCATTAGGAGCTTTTAGGAGTCATCAGCTTGTTGTCCCCGGCTTAGTTTTATTAAGTTAAAGGCAAAATTTAATACAACTGCCATAAGGCTAATTATACTCCGAGTACAAACTATTAGGCTGTTAAGAAGCAAAAAGGACATAGTGAAATGAAAATGTTAGGGTGGAAGGTATATTTCTTGTATACTTTCATATGCACTTGGATTGTGCCTTTTAATGAAGCCGTATTACTTTACAATATATATATATATATGTGTGTGTTAAGGAGGATGACTGGAGTTTTTTTTTTCTTTTTTGGGTGCTATTCAAGTACATGGGGTGTATACAAGAGGAGCAACTAACTAGGTAGGTGAAGAAAAACAGAAGGATAAAAAATCCAAATTTGAAGAAAAATGGGTTGAGCAATTATAAGTCGACTTCCAAGCATATAGAATTTTTAGCACCATGGAACAAAGCTCATTCATTGTTGTCTCACAATCTTCAAAGTTTGCACATCAAGTTCCTTCTACACCATATTATGCAAAAAGGAGCCATCATCTAAACTTCCAAGCAACAATGGCCTACTTCTTAACTTCTTCAGGAAGCCAATAACTCTCGTACCTCGTAGGGGCATCACTAGTCCTCATTATTCTTTCTACTTTGTAGTGCAACTAAAGATGATTTGTTGTTTCCCTGCTTTTCTTGCACATACCACTCCATTATATCAATAAAATGAATCCCCCACTCTGATTCCTTTCTCTCGGCATATGGAGGGGAATGGAGGCAGTTGGCACTAGTGGGGGATGCTACTCAGTAGGGCCCATGTCACTGGTCTTTCAGCCAAATCTGTGTCACCAAGCAGAACTCCTCTGTCATCAGCCTTTATCTGTCTTTCGTCCATTGGAGTCTGAAATCTGAAACCTCTGATTGGATCTTGTAGAGAGTTGAGACTTTCATCATTTTGTCAGAATTGTGTGCGAAGGACTTGGAGAGGAACTCATGGCCCTTTTTGCGACTGTTGAAGCTAATATAAGTTGTGTTGACCTGATATCCAGTCTAATAAGCATCAGAGAATTGGAAAAGCTGACATGCTCCATAAATTATGGCTAAAAAATTGGTAGCACAAGTTGATGAAGAGGTAAGGAGAGAGCTATCAAGTTTCTTTATGAAGCTTAAAACTGTTGTCATGGAATATGAGGGTGTTGAACCAAGAGGGCAAGTGCCTGTGGATTCGGAAATTGATTAGAGTGTGGAAGACAAAATCATTTACCTTCCAGAAACAAAGATGAATTACATGTCTGGGAGAATTGTGCGTAGTTTGTGGAGTAGTGCTTCCTAGGACAGGAAGTGTTAACACTTTCCCCATTCCCATCTCAAACAAGTAAAAAAAATCAGGGATGTGATTCTATTCTGTGGCCTTTGGGTTTTAAGTTTATTATGATTGGACATTTATGCTCATTATGGAGTGTTTAAATAGAGGTGTGATTAAATAAAATAAAAACAAAAACGTAACAGTAATGTACATGTAAATTTGTTATCGTAACATTTGTTGAGGTGTGTTAATATGGTGTAGGTTTCTTTTCTGTTTGCGGAATGGTACCGGATATGTGAGCTGCCTGGGGCAAATGATGCAGCCTCTACCCATTTCATCTTACAGTTGCATCAGAATGGACTACTGAAGGGGGATGATGTGACGGATCGCTTTTTCCACCTCCTGACGGTGAGGTTTCTCTTTACAGCTTTTATAATGTTGAACTAATTTTCTGAGATGCACGATACCCTTTGTGTAGCTTCTATAGATTTTAATTGGCTGAGTTTCCATGATTTCTTGTATCAAGTGTTCCTGTTGCATTCTACCTGTGTGCTTGGGCTAGCCCCTCTTGTGGGTTTTAAATGTTCGATTACTCTAAATGGAAAAAAACAACTCTGAGATGCACATTTAACCCCAAATTCTCATATCAGGAAATTTCTGTTGCACATTGTCTTTCTTCTGAGGTAATAAATTCAGCCACGTTGCAATCACCCCAACAAGTGCAGAATCTTTCCTTCCTTGCAGTTGATATCTATGCAAAACTTGTATTTTCAATCCTGAAGGTATATTTATGCAATCTAAATGCAAATACATCATATATAGCTTCCTTCTTTGGTATCTTTTTCTTGTCAAATATAAATATTAATTTGATTGTTTTTGGAGCAGGGATCAAGCAAATTCTTTCTTTTGTCTAAGGTTAGTCCAAAGTCCAAACTAAAAATGTATTTTTTTCCTTTTCTTGTCTCTAATGCGCCTGCTTAGCTTAGGGCATGCCTTTGTTTTTTCTATTAGAATTCTGTACATGGCTTTGCCTATTCATTGATCAATAAAATTTGTTTACTTATCAAAAAAAGAAAAAATGTATTTTTTTCCCCTCCCCTTTATTCTTGGATAATGTTTTGTGCTCTATGAATGTTATGTGACAGATTCTGGCAGTGACTGTTAGATTCATCCAGAAAAATGCTGACGAGAAGAAAGAATCTTTTAATCCAAGACCCTATTTTAGATTGTTCATTAACTTGCTGCTGGATCTGAGTTCCCTGGATCCTGTTATTGATGGTGCAAACTTTCAGGTGTGGATAGTTGTCATTTGCCTTTTACTGTTGTCTCCATGATTTTCTAATATGGTGCTGTATGTTACAGATTTTGGCAGTGTTTGCAAATGCATTTCATGCTTTGCAGCCCCTTAAAGTTCCTGCATTCAGGTTAGCTCGTTGAATTTATTTATTAACAGTCAGATGGTTGGATTTTACTTGTGAGCTTCGATTCTGAGATAAAATATCAATTTGAAGGGTTTTCAAGCACTTTTTGTTGGTGTGCTGACTTCCTGGTTCATTTTTATAGATGTCAGCTAATTTGTGAGGATGAACTGTTGAAACGTAAGATTTTTGTTGGATTAAGCATCCACTTTAGGATCTTAATTTGCAAACCTGCTAGTCAGATGATCTCTTTGCTTTACTAAGCTCACTTGTTGGACAAATGGAGATCAGTTTTCACTACGATGGCTCAAGAGATGCATTAAATTGAAAATTATCTGTAACTAGATTTGAAGGTTTTAATTAAATTGAAGTATCAGTTGAAGGCACAAATCTGCTTTTGTCTCTGACTCTTTGTTCCTGAAGCAAAGAGTTCATAGCCCAGAAGATACCCATGGGCCTCTGTCAGAGTATTAAAAATATGGCCCGCATTTAAGAATCTTTGAAAAGTTGGGTTGGTGATTAGTTGATTTCATTTTCAAGCAAAAACGGGTGCAGGACTCGAGCAATAAATTGCCATGTTACTCACATATCAGACCACTCGTTTACCATGTTGCCAGATATTTGACCAGGATCATGTAAAATTTATTATAAACAATAACTTCTAGCTGTCATATCAGACCACCTTATTTAGTTTTTTGATGCTGTTAAATTTGGAATTTTGCAGGGAAGATGAACAGCAATCATCTTGCCATCTAGATACTAGGAAAATGACCGAAACTTTTGTAATGAAGGTTCATTTAATTCAATCAATTTTTGCCAACTTGACCATGGCCAATTTTGTCTTTGCATAAGATTTCTGTCGAATGGCTATTAGGTTCAAAATGTTATAGTCAGATTCTTCGTGGGATCTGCCAATAGATGAGAAACTAATTGCATGGAGCTGTTTGTACCACCCCTAGAAGACTTTAGAATGGAGTGAATACATTACAAGTAGTTTTAGATCTGTGGATAATTGGCTGTGAAGGTTTCCTCGGGGGGGGTGTTGAAGAAGCCCTTGGCATGTTTTTGCTAATCATCAAGTACGCATTAATTATGGTTGTGGGTGGGATACTTTGAAACAGTTTTTTTGGAACAGGGTTATAGTTCTTTACATCATTGTTTGGCATTCAGGTGTTAAATATGGAAATTTTCGTGTGTAAATGAATATTTATCACTTCTAACTCGGTTGGAATGCTTCTTCAGCTTTGCATGGCTTGAGTTGGTGAGTCACAGGAGTTTCATGCCAAAAATGCTCACTGTAAATGGTCAGAAGGGTTGGCCTTACATCCAGCGCATGCTGGTAGACTTGTTCCAATTCATGGAGCCATTTTTGAGAAATGCTGAGCTTGGTGTGCCGGTTAGTATCTTTATTACGAGTTTCTCTGTTCACAGCCACTTTAAAGTTAATTAAGATAACTATTCTCTATTCTTTCTTTAATATCAACAGGTTCATTTTCTGTATAAAGGCACACTTAGGGTACTGTTAGTGTTGCTTCATGATTTTCCTGAGTTCCTGTGTGATTACCATTTCACCTTCTGTGATGTAATTCCTCCGAGCTGCATACAAATGCGAAATATTATCCTTAGTGCATTTCCCCGTAATATGAGGCTGCCGGATCCATCTACTCCCAATTTAAAGGTACCTGATCGATCATGTATAATCACTTGTAAATTATTTGTTAAGAGAAATTCTAGATGGCACTGATTTTCTTTCATATGCAGATTGATTTACTTGCGGAAATCAGTCAGTCCCCACGCATTCTTTCTGAGGTTGATGCAGCTCTTAAAGCAAAGCAGATGAAGGTTGATGTAGACGAGTATCTCAAGGTATTTGGTTTCTTCTTTATTGTTAGTTTTAGCCTACAATACTAGAAAATACAGGGAGAAACGGAGTTTCACTCAATACAGACATTTGCTTTTATTTTTCTTTTGTCTCCCTGCTTTTGTGTTTCTTTCCTCGAATATCATCTGTATATCCCTTGCGGTATTTTTGGGACATTTCCGTCCTTAGATTCTAGTACCTCTTCCCATCTTTAATTATTAATTTGTAGTTAATTCTTTCAAATATTAAATTCTTTTTCAATTTTTTTGGGGTATATTCTACAGACTAGGCAACCTGGGTCCTTTCTGACTGATCTGAAGCAGAAACTCCTCCTCTCACCAAGTGATGCTGCCGCTGCTGGTACCCATCACAATGTGCCCTTGATCAACTCCCTCGTGCTTTATGTTGGCATGCAGGTACTGTGATTGTTGTCCTACTTGTGTATTTTTACAAGCCTCTCAAGGACCACCATTGATTATTACTAGACCGACTTGGCCAGTTTCTTTACGTGTTTAATGTTGTGCCCAGGGTTTTTACTTTCGTCTTCCGAGCCTGTTAATGTTGATGCCACCAATGTATTAAGAAATATTATTGGTTCTTTTTGTCCCTAGTTTCTTGTCTAATTAACAACTATGAACTTGGCAAAGTCTTTCAAATGGATGTCCCGAATTTATGTGTTACTCCCCTCTGCTCTAAATCTCTGATGCTTATCATCTTATTCTTCTACAGGCCATCCAGCAGTTGCAGCCGAAAACTCCTCATGCTCAGTCCACTGCCAACACTGTCCCATTGGCTGTGTTCTTGGTTGGTGCTGCCTTGGACATCTTCCAGGCTCTAGTAGTGGACCTAGACACCGAAGGACGCTATCTCTTTCTCAATGCAGTTGCTAATCAATTGCGCTATCCAAATACCCATACGCATTATTTCTCCTTCATCCTTCTTTACTTGTTTGCCGAATCAAACCAGGTAGGAAATGCTACATTTTCAACTGTATTTTATATAATTTGTAGTGTTTTGAATTTCAGAACTGATGTTGAATATGGTGGTCCATTTTTTTTTTTTTTTTATCAGTAAACAAAATTTTTATTGAAAATAAGAAAAGGCAAGAGCCTAACAGTACGGGGGGACATATACAAGAGCATCACCTATGCATGATAATCTAGTGATACAAGAAATTTATGAAAGTTTATGCCGTTGAAATCAATGGAGTAAAGTATTAAAAAAGAAAGTTCGAAGATTTTCTATTGACTGCTCACGACTTTCGTCTCTCCTCCAAAGACACCAACAATAGACATAACGGAGCTATTTTTACAGCTTGTTCCATAGGCAATATGAACAAGTTGTTTCTGTCGTATCATTGCTTCAACTATTACCAGATCCGTGACATGTAAAACTACTTCATGTCCTATACTCCCTACGAAATGGGTGGGGTAATGGACCTTTAAGTTTCAACACCTCGTACACTCTATTCGGGCCTAAAGAAGAGAATATATATCATGATCAAATATGAATTCTTTCTGATTTTGCATGTGCTATATTGTTACAAAATTTTATCTTCAGTTTTTATTTACTATTATTTAGATGTTTTTTTGGTAGGCTATTCCATCCTTAGATCCTGGGCTTAAAAAGGTTAAAAAATGGATAGCAGTAGTAAAATTATCTGAAGTCAGTTCCAAGATTTCTGCTGTAAATAGTCCATTAAGGGTTTTGCATATGATGATTTGAAGTCATTGTTGTAACGATGACATGTAAATAATATTCAGCTGCTTAACGAATTGCTAATACCCTTTTGTCGTGGGCAGGAAACAATACAGGAGCAAATAACAAGAGTGCTGTTAGAGCGGTTGATTGTTAATCGACCTCATCCATGGGGCCTTCTGATTACTTTCATCGAGTTAATTAAGGTGGTGATTACTTCTGGTTTTCTTGTTTTTCACTTCAAATTCTCTCGATTTCACTTTTAACTTGAATTCAAAAATTTTCTTCTGAGTTTGTGGTTTCAAAATTTTCAGAATCCAAGATACAACTTTTGGAATCGAGCCTTCATTAGGTGTGCCCCCGAGATTGAAAAGCTGTTCGAATCAGTGTCAAGATCCTGTGGGGGACCAAAATCAGTGGATGAGAGTATGGTTTCTGGTTGGGTATCTGAAAACGCCCACTGATAATTTCTTTGCAGCATTCCCTTCACCTTTTAAACTCTCATTTAGGATTTGATTATCAATACAAGACTGCATTTTAACTTTAACCTTTTGAAGACTACTACTAAATCCCGTCCATTATTTGTAGAGTTCAAAGTTCTTACAATTGTATTTAATTTTTGTTTGTTCGTTTTGTATTTTTTTTTTTTAATCTGTCTTTTTCTTTCTTTAGGCAATTGTATTTAATACTCGGACGTGTTAGTGTTGCATTGAAACTGATAATAATATAACCCAAGGTAAATGCTTGGTTTTTTATTGAAGCAGAAGCACCATTCCCAAAACTCCGAACAATGAACTCTATGTTAAAGTTGTCTTTTTTAGAAACCCGTTTCTCTCACATAGGAAAGAAACAGTAAAAACAATTGGAAGGGGGGGTGTTGGTAAGTTTGATGTGATTGCGGTAGGGTGTCGCTATGTATTTGAATGTGAACTAACGAACTTCCTAAGCGTGTGCAGTAGAGAACTTTTGGTGGCCCGGATCTTCTCTGTAAATGCTGAAACTGCTGATATCTCCTCAATTGTATATCGTCTCGCCTTTGATTTCTTCTTGTTTGCCTCTTTATTGACTCTGCCTATTTTTTTCTGTGTCTTCTCAATTTCCCTCAAACGTTTTCTCTCCAGCTTGCTCTGCCGAAAGGAAGGATCAAAGCAAGAAAAACTTAAGAAATAAAACAATGAAAAAGGAAACATTCGGGTGATTTTGAAGCTTGATTCTGAGTAATGCGAAATACAAATTCGAACCTGTAAGTTTTCGTGCAAGTCATTGGAAAAAGTGGGACTCACACACCACATAAGCTTATGTTTTGCATTTTCTTATTATTTTCATCAGGATAGTGATCTATGAACGACGATAAGAACATTGAAAATAAACATCTCTATACCTCAAGTTTCTCCATCTCCTCCATGGCCTTCTTGGCCTTCTCAAACTCCCAAATACTTATAGCAGCTTCTTTCCTCTCCAGTCTGCCAAAACATCTTTAATTTAAATCTCCATAACGTCACAGAGAGAGAGAGAGAGAGAGAGAGAGAGAGAGAGAGAGAGAGAGAAGTGGTTGTTTTCTCACTCGTCCACGAGTTCCAGAAATCTAGCTTTCTTCCATGCATCTATATCAGCTTCGAGCTCCCGCTTCTTGACTTCATCCAATAATGCATGGTGAGGTTTCGGGTGACTCTGCAATTTATGCTGTCCATCGTTCTGGCTTCGGGCTCCAAAGGCTCCATGCATGCTATCAGCGTATGCTTGATAGCTCAGCTCTTCAGTTGAAGGTAAAGTCAGGCTGGAAAGTTCCTGATCAATAGCTGTAAACACAATTACATGCATTAACAATATGCTCAGGCACTACTTTGGACTGCCATTTTAAGCCAAATTACATCTTTGATGCAAAGAAGGAATTTCAATGCAAGGAAAAAGAAGTTAGAAGAAGTAATAAGAGCAAGCAGAAAGATTACCTTTAAAATGGTTGTTCAGCAAATAGGGTTGACGAACCCAGCAACAACTTTTGGCATTCTCCATCCATCCATCTATGTCCTTACAAGAAGTAGTGGGACTATCAAAGGACACAATGCAGGAGCTCTGAGAATCAAAACAGATAAGATACGTTGACACTTATTCTCATCATAATTCCTAATAGGGAGGGAGAGAGAGAGAGAGAGAGAGAGAGAGAGAGAGAGAGAGAGATCAAAGAATGGCACGCATTTATTATCTATAATTTATTGAAAAGCAAATAGTCATAAAGCATCGATCAAAATTCAAGAAAAACAAAAATCAGAAAGAAATCAAGCTGGCGAGATTTGAAACGATCCATCAAAGCAGGGCATGCATATTAGATCATTTTCAAAACAAGAAACAAAGAAATCAGGTCCAAATCCATCAAGATCAAACAACCATTTTCTAGAAAATACCAGGTTTCTTGCGGGGCACAAAGTGGGAACTTGAGAATTGGGTGTTTGCGATAGGGTAGAGCAAGTTGTTGAGTCTCGAGGGCTGGAGCAATCGCTGCAAATGGGTGATGGAGATTTGGGCAAAACGGCCGTAAGTGACCTCATGTTCGACACCGGACAGCCTCCAGAGGAATCGCACCACGGGGCAATTATTCCTTTCGAATGCGACTTACTGCGTTTGTACACAGAGATGGCCATGGAGTTGGTGGTGCTGTTGCAGGGGGATGACATTTTCGGTGTCGTAGCTCTTTCCAGTGTCATCTTCTTGGGATTTTCTCCGTTTTCTTGAAAGCGCATTGCTGTTGTTTCAGACTTTCTGTTCTTGCTTGAAGTGAATATATCTGATTGCTCTGATATCCAATCTTTGTTAATTTAAGTCAGTGCAGAGAGAGAGAGAGAGAGAGAGAGAGAGCCAACTGTTTGATTCTTTCTTAGCAGTTGACAGTTGAACTTTGCCGAAGCTTTGGAACTAAGGGTTTGTTTGGGGTTCGGGTATTAAAAAGTCTTTAAAATTTTAAATAATCTCAAAAGCTTTTTAATGATAAAATTAAGTTGTTTGGTAGTTACGTATTGTTAGAATATTATCATACTTATGACAGAATATATTCATAATATTCTAGTATATGTATGATAATATAACTTATTCTCTACCATATCTAATTTATTGTGTAAATCAATCAATCAGTATATTTGATTTATTGTAATCTTCTTTTCTCAGGCCTCATTCATTTATAAATAAGGCCTTCCATTGCACAGTTTAACATAGAAAGTTGTTCTCTCCCAATTTCATTTCAACCTCTTATTCTTTATGGTATTGAGCATAATTATATTGTTATTTCACTTATGCATTGTTAGGGATTTATTTTATCATACCTACTGAAAATCCTATTAGACTATTTTTATTGTTATTTGATTATAAGATTTGATTGATATAATCATAATTTTTAAAAAATCAAATGACTTTTTATGTTATTTTTACCTCAAAAAACACTTTTTTTATATTGTTTCAGATAAATGTAACATGTTTAAAAATGTTTTAAATATATAGTTAACAAACAGTAAATTTTTTTTAAATAATAGAACTTATTACTTAAACTCTACAACTAAAAGCCCTAAAACTAAAAGTTATATTACCCACCGCAATCCCAAATATGCATAATAAAGATTGTTTTAACTCAACGAGACAAAAGCTATTAGTTTTGTATGTTATTTTCTGAATAAATTCTAACATTTTGTTTTTATTGGTTTTTTTCCTATGGGAGATTCCTTGCTATTTTGTGGGTCATCTCTTTGGACAGCCTTTATTTATGCTTTGGAGAAAATATATGTTATTTTTTTAATTTTAAATTTATCATTCATTATCAATCACACTATTAATTTAATACATTTTAAGGGATTGCGGATGAAGAGTGATTAGAAATGACAAAAATTTGAAATGAAGAGTATTACTATGTTTAGAAAAATATCATTCCGCAATGTTTCCTAATTTAATCAGTGTTTAATTACCTTCGCAACCATTATTACATTTACAAAAGTAATGTTAATCAAGAGGCTCAAATAACCAACCCGATTGGCCTAATGGATAAATCGGGAATACAAAAACAAAAACAGCAATTAAGGTAGAGAATGCGATTGAAAATATTTTGATTGAGCACACAACTGCATGAAATAGCTTCATTCCTACAATTCCAGCACAATTGCACATCCAAGGTGCCGAAAGGAACTCCGGTTAAGGAAGCAGCGTTCTCCAAATTCAAAGTCAATATGTAACGCCCCAATGAAAGGCTCAAACCACATGACCTATACTCCAAAAGGACTAGTCAATGATACAATTGGAACCCCATTGGAATCTTATAAAGAGCAAGAACTTCTCATTCCCAAGCAATGTGAGATCCCATACACCACATACCCTTATCCATATCATATGGGGTATCACAATTTACCCTCCTTAAATTTCCCACGTCCTCGTCGGGCCTGTCCATTATAGGTGGCACGGCTCAAATCCCACATTTCTGGTTGAGATAGGCTCTGATACCATTTGTAACGCCCCAATGGAAGGCCCAAACCACATGGCCTATGCTCCAAAAGGACTAGTCAATGATATAATTAGAGCCCCATTAGAACCTTATAAAGAGTAAGAACTTCTCCTTCCCAAGCAATGTGGGATCTCATACACCACCTACTCATATCCATATCATATGGGGGTATCACACAATAGCACTAGTATTTTGCATCTCATTTTAGCATTAGCAGGAAAACATTACACTCCATCCTCTAGTGTGGGTATTGGGCAATCAGATCAAAGGTTCTTGGTAAAATGCTTCATTGATATCCATGGCCATGGTCAGGGGAGGCAAACATTGGGATCATAAGGGGGGTATGAATAACCATGGCCTAAACTCTGTGAATACGTATGCATACAACCACTAAAAATCTCTCTCATTCAAAGAAATAATATTAATCATACTAGTATAACCAAGCTAACAATGCTTTTCAATGACTATATTCTCATTCTGATGAAGAAGCAAAATCTTAAAGTTGACAAACTACAACTACATTTTGTCCCTTAAACATTACTAAATCAATGGAAAACCCATAATTCACCACATTGAGTTTAGGAAACCTATCATCATGCCCTTCTAAGCCTCTTTACGCACAAAGTACAGCTTACCCATGACATGAAGGATTGCAACAAAGGCTATGAAGCCAATGCTCATGACAAGAACAACATTTGGAGAGATCTTGAGTCCTGGGGCATCATCCGTGTAAAACTGGAGCATAGTCCCGGCTGCACCTCCGGAGGCCCCACTACTAGTTGTCCTCCTCCGGCGCATGCTTGCAGTAGCTGCTGCACTTCCTCTTGGTGGAGTTGGTCCGCCTAAAGCCATTTCTGAACAGAATTCGGTAATATTTAGAGAGAATTTCAATATCACCATCAGAGCCACACAAAGTACTTAGATCAAAAGAACCCCATATTTTACTGTGGAATTGCTCAGTCAAGCAAGTACATAATTTAGAGAAGTTTAGTATTTCTTTCCGTATTTCACGACAGAATCTTGAAAGAAGACGCAGAGCTTCAGCTACTCAAACTATGTACCACCAATTCATTTTCAGAGTTATTTGCCATCCTCTTTGTGATTACAATTAATTCCTAGAAGTACAAGCATATTATTTGTCCAGTTAATGCATATTCAACCTCCGAAATGCTTCAAATTTCAAACAGGCAGCAACAAATGAACATATTGAAATAAACTGTCAAAAACTCTACCCCAATCAAGCATGCAGAACAGATTTCATAACAAAGGCATTTTCTCAATTCCATTATTTTCATTTTACTTATAAAAATAATTCCATTATTTCCCAGTAACCGATCAAAGCGAATCTTCCAAAAAAAAAAAATTAGAGCATGCTTGATGCGAAATTAAGAACATAATACCAACAAGAAGGGACAATGCGGAATAACAAAATACATCATACGGAATCGCCGATTGACATAAATGAAACTCAAGACACACACAAACACACAATCAACCTTGCAATTGGATGACAATCAACCTTAATTTCTTATCAAGTTGGCTTTGCCAATCTTTTCATGAATGTTAAAGAGGAAAAAAACAATAATTCATAGCGAATTGCAACAGAATCCATCAACAAAAAATTTCCTTTTTTACTTTAAAAAATATAATCCGTTTCAAAAAAAAATCGCAGATATTCAACATAAACATTCATACGTTCCTAAATCTGAAACCCTAAATCTCGAAATCGCACCAGAAGGATCGGATCTGAGGAGAAAAGCAACGCAAACAAAACCAAAAAAAAAAATACTAAAAATTCAAGAATGCATGCACTAGATCTAGAACCGTAGGGACCGAATAGTTATATAATCGGGGACGGAAGAATTTCAGGCGCATGAAATCTGATAGAACCTAGCTACCAGGGAGGAAGAAGGATGGGAATCATGGGATAAGGAGCAGGAAAACTCGCCTGAGTCGACCCGGTGTCTCTGAGCTGGTATGTCTTTCAAGATCCCCAAACTTCCCTTTCTTCTGTTCTTGAGTACTTCGGAATTAACGATGCTCCGAATGTTTCTTCCGAGGCGATTTATATGACACAAATTAAAAAAAAAAAAAAAAAACTTATTCCCGTGTAAATCACGTCGTCAGAATCGAAAATTTTATATATTATGTTATTATCCTCCCATTGACTACTCTTGATTTACTTGAAAATTAAAAAAAAATAAAAATTATTATTATTATTGTTATTTCTCGACAAGTTAACTATTTCATTATAAAAAATTAGAGAAATAAATACATAATTTGAGTATTTAAATATTACAAATCATTAGGGTCATTTCCACTATTAAATTTCAGCAGTGTTGGTGGAATGGTGGAGAGGGGCAAGTTTTCATATTGATGATTGGAAGCAACCCATTGTATTAATTTATGCGTACATCGATTTTGTGATCGATCAACTTTTCTTATAACTAGTCTTCAAATGATTGAAGCAGATATCTTTGAGTCCGATGAGATACCTTGAATTTCTCAATCAAATCTGGAGTCTTGGTCTGAAATGGAATCAATCACTTGTTGGGAGTCTCTTTCAATTTGTAATTTTTTCAGATTTCTGTGGTTTGCCTCTTGGATGCCTTCAAGTTAGTTGCCTCACCCACATTAGGATTGATGCTGCTAATGAAACTTGTGCTAACGAATATGGGGCTTCCATCACTTGATCTGCAAATGGATGCTATGGTGCATCCTTGTCCTCTGATTGCCACATCAAATTGAAGCAGATTAAAGCCTTCTTTAATAATATTTGATCCGACTATGGGATGATCAGACTTCTGAGCCCAAGCTGATATGTGGTCCAAAAGAAGAGAGGTTACAGACGAGATAAGCTGAGTTGGTGAAGGTTTGGAAGCTGTGTGGATGACTTTGTTTTCTGAGGAATCAAATGTAGTTCATAGCTAAAGATACAAAGAGTTGGAAATTTTGGGTCTCTTCTTCAGGAATCAAAAGAGATCTTGAGGGATTGAGGATGTTGTTTATCGATGGGAAACTCATTAAATTTTGAGATGTTAATGGACCAACTTGATTGCCTCCATAGAATTCTGGCAAAACAACAGTTGAAAAATAGATGGTGGAGGGTTTCCTTTTGTGTTTCACAAAGGGGACAAAGTATTTGATCAGCATTAAGATTGATGGCTGTTTTGAGAAGTGATTTTGTGAGAAGGATGTTATGAAAATTATTATATTTATAAAGTGAAATGAATGTAAAATAAATATATAATATATAATATATAAAATTATTGAAAAAATTAGCGCATCAATTTTTGTCTAAAAACATATAAAAATAGAGGAATTCTATTTGCAGTCTCCACTTGGGGATTGTATGTGCAAGCTTTTTATTAAATAAGAAAATGCATCATTTTAGGAATGATATTTTTGTAATTTTAAAAATTTTTAAAAATAAAATTGCATAGACTTGCACTGCAATCCCCAAATAGGGATTGTATGTAGCATTGCTCATAAAAAAAATACTCACATGAGATTAGCCCCGGTTTAAATTTAAAAACCAGTAAGGGCGATCCAACCCCCTATTTTTGGGTACCTTATTTTTGGGTGACTGACCACCTTCAAGTAGGGATGGCAATATGTGACATAATATGTAAATCTAATACGAACATAACACGAAATTAATGAGTTTTGGTTTAATATAAATGGGTTCAGGTCAAAACAGGTTAACCTGTTAAAATAGAATTAACAAATGGGTCAATATTGAGTCAACCCGCTTAACTTGAAATCAATTTGCAATAACCCTTTAAATTTTATTTCAAAATGATAATTTTATTATTATTGAGTGTAATATTTATATTTTTCAATATACTTATATTTTTATTGTTGGAATTGTAATTTTGGACCTATATTCATATTCATATTTTTTATTATTAGGTTTGTAATATTGAATTTATTATAAATTAAAATCTGAAAAATATTGATATTTTTTATTAGTATGTAGTCTTATTAATTTTTTAGATTATATTAATCATGTAAAATAGGTTATGCGGGTTAGTTTAATCCATTTACATAAAACAGGTTGAAACGAGTTATCTTGTGTCACCTGTTATTTAAATTGATTGTGTTAAGGTTTCAATTTTTGACCCATTTAACTTAATAGATCGTGTTCGAATTGATCCATATACCCGAGTGTCTATGACTATTACTTAAAATGATACGAACACAAATTGCCAGACCTACACTCAAGACACATAAGGATTACCATATCCACACCAATGCAGGTAGCCTGTCGCCACCTCAAGGTGGTTGGCTTCTTTGTTTTTTTTTTAAAAAAAAAATTATTTTTAAATAATTATGGGATGCATTTTTCTAAACAATATGAGAAATATTCTAGTTAGCTACAAATAGATTACACAAAAGTAATTCTACAAATTGAAGTGAATTTATGTAATTCGTCAGATTATAAAATTATTTTTATTGTAAAATAGATATAATGAATCACATAAATCTAAGTTAGTTTGTAGGATTATTTTTGTGTATCTTTTTGTGGTTATAGCAAAAGTCAAAAAATTTATAAGACTTATAGATGGTAGTTTTATGCCACGTTCGAATTGTGTGGGCATCCCTTTAATTATACAAACGTTACATTTCAAATGACACGTTATATGCCAAAAAATAAAAAAATATTAAAAAATACTCAAGACACTTTAAATTTTAAAAATATGTTAAACATTAAAATTTTTAAAATAAAAGTTAAAACATATTAAAAGAAATAAATATAAAGATACTCTATATTATCGTTTTCGTGAGTAATATTAAATAAGTGACCTTGTAATTGAAAATAAAAATAAAAATATCGTAATATATTCATAGGGGACGGTCAAACAGATAAATATATAAATATAAATATATATATATATATATATATATATATATTCTATGAATAATGCTACTCTCACCGCTCTTGATCCTAGTCCCGGTCCTGCTATATTTTTTTTGAATTTTTTTAATATTTTTTTTACTTAGTGATTAAGTAAGTATTTTTTAATGATATTATAATTTTTTTTATTTTTTTTTAAATATTTTATAATGTTAAAAAATATATGTATAAAAAAGTAAAATAAAAAAACACTATATTTTACATTATATATGGCTCCCAGCAGGACTGGGAGAGGTGGCCGTAGAGCCACCCATATTCTATTGGATAGTGCTACAGCCCCTGCTGGGGGCTCCCGCTGGAAGCTCCCGTTGGGGGCTGTAGCATGTATTTGTTTGTGTTTTTTTTTTAATTATTTTTTATATAAATTTTTTTAATATTTTTTAATATTTTTAAAATATAAAATAAATATAAAATATTATTAAAAACACTTTCTTAATCAAGAATTAAAAAAAAAATTATTAAAAAATATTTCCTTAATTATGAAGTAAAATAAAAAATATTAAAAATATATTTTTTATTTTACTTCTTGATTAAGAAAGTATTATTTAATAATATTATGAATTTTTTTATTTTTTAAAAATATTAAAAATATTTATATAAAAAAAGAATTAAAAAATACACATATAAAATACACTAGAGCTCCAGCGGGAGCCCCCAGCGGGAGCTCCAGCATTTTCCTAATAATTATATGTCATTATTGAGATGGACAGAAGGATTGACAAAGGGACATAAGTCACCGCAAACGAAAAAGATAAAAAAAAAAACATAAAATAAAAATTGACAGGAACTCGAGCTGACCAAAAACTCGCATAAACGGACACAAAGAAGAAAATAGAGGGATAAAAAAGTAACCACACAACACATTTGGAAAATTTATATGGATGGATAAAATTTACTGTTCATTATTGTAGCGGCTTGATAACCGTTTATCATAATAGAATAGAATAATGCTACTCTCACCACTTCCGGTCCCGCTTCCAGTCCCGCTACATCTTTTTTTAATTTTTTTAATATTTTTTTTACTTAATGATTAAGTAAGTATTTTTTTAATAATATTATAATTTTTTTATTTTTTTTAAAATATTTTATAGTGTTAAAAAAATACATGTATAAAAAAATAAAATAAAAAAACATTACATTTTACACTGAGTGGGACCGGGAGCGGGACAGGGAGCTAGGGCTGTAGAGGCGTCCGGGGGGAAAAGAAAGAAATAGGGTTCTTACCCCCCTAATGCCAAAAAAACAGCGTTTCGAGGAGAGTGATTGGGCTCCCCTTTGGCACACGGGCTCGGCCCTTCACACAACACATACCTCCTCGACCCAACAACAATAAAACTCACACAAATACTATACACAACTCACTAGAGGAATTCTTGGCATCAGCCCGTAGCCACAACACACCTGCATGGTGTTTTTTTTTTTTTTTTTTTACACTCAATACAGTGGAGTGTGTTGCGGCTGCAGCGCACAGTGGGCTGCAGTTTATATTTTCTGCAACTCACTAACACAAAGTGGCCAATCCGAAAAGGTAAAATAAAATAAAAAGAGCACCTTAAAAAAATACGCATAAACTTTTGTAATATTAAAATAAAATAATAAAAACCATAATAATAATAATAATAATAATAAATTGAAATTAAAGAGCTCATGAATCATACTGGTGATGTATCTTTTTTTATATTTTGTTCGTAAATTGAGTTTGGAATTAAAAAAAAACTATTTTGTAATTTTGAGATATTTATTATATTGTCTATAAGTATATTGACGTTTATATTAAAAAAAACTATTAAAAGCAATTATAATAAAAATCATTTTAATTGATTTTTATATATTTGTGTGTTGTGGTAGTTTTAGTTTTATATATAACATCCATAATAATTTAATTAAAAACATTCCATTTTAAGATTTGTGATAATTTACAATACTTCAATTTTCAATATTTAAGTTGTTTAGGTTTTTATTAATCATGCAAAGCTAATCAGAATTTATTTTGTAGGAACATTTGTCATATATAGAAAATATTGCAAAAAAAGTTTTAGAGAAAGAGTGGATGATTCAACTTTTTGCATATCCTGACCGAATCAAGCTACAGAAGTATAAGAATTTCAATGTCATCTCTATTAATACCGTACAAGATGACACAAATGATGGATCACAATAAAATTATCAAGGAAATCAAATTTTAAACTAATGTTTTTGTTGAAGTTGTATTAAACTTATAACAAACAACTTTTGCTAAAACTATTGATATCATAACTATCTATGAGGCTATGTTACTGTTTTAACTAATGTTTTAATCTTATAATTTATGCAGACATATAATTATTATCCAATACTTAATTATTATTATACAAAAATATTTGTTAGGACTTACATTTTTTTTTTATGCATTAAATTATTGATTGAAATATATATATATATTTTTTTATAATAACCACATTATTTCTTAAAAATAATCATTTCACTGAATTAGGGAAGCCTGCGTTGCAGGTTGCTCCTGCACCAGTGTGTATATATATATATATCCTTCTTCTCATATTGTCGCTATTAGAACAAAATAATAGATGTAAAAAAAATAAAATAATAATAATCATAATTAGAAGAGAAAAAGAGGTAAAGCAATATTCATTGGGGACGGTCAAACTTCACCAGCTCTCTCTCTCTCTCTCTCTCTGCCCATAAATAATGAAACTCTGTGACTGTCATGATATATATTCTGTATCTGTGGACTAAAATCTCTCTCTGTTTCAAACGCATGAAACTCGATCGGTTAATTTAAAAGCAAAAGCAAGAAATTCCCTTTCCTCTTCCTGCACCACAACACATCCATTATTACGGCCTCAACCACTACTCCTCCTCTCATTCTCTCCCCTGAAAATGAGCCGGTGTGTTCCTAGCTGGGATTTCGATGATAATCCTAACCCTACAAGCCTCTCACTTCGCTATCACTCCAATTCTAGTACTCCTGATGGCCCCATGTACTCTCTCTCTCTCTTAAATATATATATATATATATATATATATATTCTCGTCTTCGAGGTTGTTTGATTAATGTGTTCAGTGGCAATCGCTTATATATATGCAGGTTTGAAGTAGCAGAGCTGACATGGGAGAATGGCCAGATAGCCATGCACGGCTTAGGTCAGGCACGCGTGCCTGTCAAACGCATAACCCCTACCATCGCCAACACTACCGCAAACCCCACTTCCAATTCCAAGTACCCCACCTGGGAAAAGCCATGCGCTAGTGGTACCTTGGAGTCCATTGTCAACCAAGCCACCGGCTCGCCACCCGAGCCCAAAGAATCCTCCCCTTTACATGGCTGCAGCGAACACTCGGTCCACCGCGAAGCTATTGCTGCCACCCCCTCGGCCACCATGACCATGGACGCTTTGGTGCCATGCTCCAATCTGACCTCCGAGGTCGACCAGGCCACGCAGACACAGGGCGGCCAGGTGGTGGACGGACTCGGCACTTGCGTCGGGTCCTGCAGCGGTACTGCAGCCACCACAGTACAGGACAAGGACAAGGACAAGGACAAGGACAAGGACGTCTTCCTCGGGGGAAAAGGGGCCGGGGAGGAGCGTGTCACCGCCGAGTGGAGCAGCAGAGACGAAAGCTTCACTGGCAGCGCCACCTGTGGGATGAACAGTCATCACCCAACTGATCTCGACACGTGTGAGAGGGACCTGCGAGTTGGGTCGCCGGAACAAGCCTGCTCTCCCAGCAAAACTTCCACAAAGACCACCAACACCGCCGCCGCCGATGACCATGATTCCGTTTGCCACAGTTCACCGCCGGTAAGCAGGCGCTACTAAATTCTTTTCCTCTTGTACTTTAAAGATTCAAAAGCAGTCTTCTTTTTACTAGCTAACATCAACAATTCCTTCTGATTCACGTCTTCAGTCGATGGAAGATTCCCCTAAAGTTTTTATATCTAATTCGTCGTTGTTGCTGTTGTTTTTGTTTTTGTTTTGTTATTCATTTCCGTATTTATTTACTTGCCTTTTGCTGTTAATGGAGTACAAATTTGTGAAGAGGGAGGCAGGCGATCATACCAAAAAGAAGGGAACCGGGAAATTCAATACTGTTTCAACTAAAAGAAGTAGAGCTGCTGCAATTCATAACCAATCTGAACGTGTAAGCTCTCTCTAGATATCTCTCTCTCTCTCAGACACACAAACGCACATACGGATAAGGTATTAATTATGCTTTAAACTTTTTCAGAAAAGGTAGATACTTTTGAGCTTGAGACAGTGATATGATTGGGAATCTGGGATTCATTATAAGAAAAGTAAATAAAATGATTAACTGATGGATATTAAAGCCTCGATCAAACTTCGTACGTACGTATCAGTCCCAAATGGGTAGAGAACTATTTATCATGAATTGATATGTATAGCTAGAAAACATGCAGAGGAGATTGTTCCAATTTTGAGATATATTAATTGTGTCTGTTTCAGAAAAGGAGAGATAAAATAAACCAAAGGATTAGCACACTCCAGAAGCTGGTCCCCAATTCAAGTAAGGTATATATGCTGTTCCTTTTCTGGTCCTTTCTCTGTCACCTTTATGGTAATTTTCTTTTTCCAGCACTTCTATAATTCTTTTTTTTTTCAATTAAAATTTTTTCAGCAATTTCTCCAAAATTTAGGGTAAATAATTTGTATAGTTCTACTATGGGTAAGTCTTGCACATTTTATTTCTTAATAGTAGATTTCATATTTTTTAATAGAAGTGTGCATAATTTATATATCTATCCTAAGCCTGTATCTAACGTAAATTATCCTTATAAATATGATAAGCTAATTAATGATTAATAATGATGAATAATATTGATTCTAGTGGATTCTAGTGACTATAGATTTTTTCTATTTGAAAAATAGGATACATGAATTCTCTCTCTCTCTCTCTCTCTCTCACCATTCTTTTTAAAAATAATGAATTTTATTTGATGTATATATGAGCTAGGGCTAATTTCACATGGATAGAGATATATAATTATCTTGGATTGCCTATAGAAGATACTTAGGCTCTGTTTGGATGTTAAGAATATCTCATATCATCCGTAAATAATAATAAAATAATTTGTAAATAATAGTAAAATGATAGTAGATAATTTGTGAATAACAGTGAAATAGTTTGAGACTTGAAAAAAATAATTTATTAATTCCAAACAAAGTCTTAACTCATTTTTTCTAATCAATAAATCAACACTAACGGAAAATCTCAAAAAAAAAGGAAAAAGAAAACATTAATGGGATAATATCATCGATCGCAGCTAGGAAATGTCCGACATCTTATGGAAAACTAATAAAATAATATTATATTTTCTAATTATTTATACCTTGTCATTGTGTATATATATATATATATATATATATATATAAATATGTCTTAAACAAATGTGTGTGGAGTTGATAATAATAAAATAAAAATAAAAATAAAAAAGCCTCAAAGGCAGAGATTGATAGATGGCATGCAGTAATTGACCAGGTACAATAGATGCATGCATATATGTGGTCCTAACCTATATAGTTGCATGATACAAATAGTGTGGGTATTTTGGAACTGTATAGCAAGTCCGATGATCCTAGTCCACACATGTAATTGATATGGTGGATAATCTGACAGAAAGTTATTAATTGGTATATATGGAGACGCCGACTCACTTTTAAATTTATTTTATAATATAAAGAAATTTACAATCGAACATATTAAAATTTAACGTGTTACATTAAGTTATGAATTTTATTTTTATAAAATCTCTTTATAAACTTAACAGTCTACTGTTCAATCTTCTCATAGTGCAACAGACTGCATATTTTCAGATTTAAATTCATCCCAACTAATCATGCATAAACAAATTAACATGTATATACAATATTATTGGTTGCTAACAGCTTGCTATTCATTTTGCACGTGTATGTGTGTGTATATATATATATATATATATATATATACGTACTTACGTACTTTGTTGTATTATTTACACAGAC
The DNA here is from genome assembly GCF_001411555.2 of Juglans regia. Lineage (NCBI taxonomy): Eukaryota > Viridiplantae > Streptophyta > Magnoliopsida > Fagales > Juglandaceae > Juglans > Juglans regia. The sequence goes on from NC_049905.1 coordinate 2,565,227, forward strand.
TGACAAGGCTTCGATGCTTGACGAAGTGATTGAATATCTGAAGCAATTGCAAGCTCAAGTCCAAATGATGAGCAGAATGAATATGCAACCTGCAGCAATGATGTTGCCAATGACCATGCAACAGCTTCCGATGCCCATGATGGCTCAAATGGGGATGGGAATGGGCATGGCCGGATTCGGAATGGGAACCATGCATGGCATGGACATGAACATGAACAACACCGCCATCAACCATCGTTCCAATATCAGTACAGGAGGCATTTCTCCTAGTCATGTTCTTCACCCTGCAGCTACTCATGCTGCTTTCATGCCTATTGCTTCCTGGCGGCCAGATGCCTCCAGCGACCGGTTTCAAGCCACTTCTCATGCGGCTGTAATTCCAGACCCCTTATCCACATTCCTTTCATGCCAATCACAGGTTATAAAATTTTTCCAAGTTTTTAGTGGCAATGCTTCATCTAATTATGGACAGTATTTTTGTTTTTCGCTTTTCTTGTCATGTTGTAGTCCAACCAAACAAACCAGTGCGTGTCTTTTTAATCATTTTTTTGAACAAAACAAGATAGGTTCTTCTCAATCATTACTCATTGAAAATGATTGAAAGGACCCTGATTTATTTTGTTGGATGACAAGGACTGTCAGTACTTTCATACGCAATATTGCCACCAGCTCATAATTACATGCAGCATGGGTCAATTCATTTGTATTCTGGCATGCATGAAAAAGTTAGGGTTAATTACTTCGTTTATATATATATATATATATATATCATATATCATGCACAGGTAAAATTTATTAATTTTTTTGTAAATTCTGACAGTAATGAAACTTTCAACATTTTTAAATATTTGTTTAAAAATTTTACTATCTGGTAATTATATTTAATAATTAAATTAATTAATTGCAGGGAATTACGATGGAGGCTTACAGCAAGCTGCAGGCTGCCATGTATCAGCAGCAGCAACCTCCACCTTCTAGTTCTAAGAGCTAATTAAGCTTAATTTCTAGTAAGCAAAACCCGAAATGTGTGGTTCATCCGGTTTTGGGTCTGCTGCAAGAGCATTAATATTCATGCGAGGTGGTCATGTGTTTAGATGATCGATGCGATCGAGAATTAATTAGTATGTCATATGTTTTTTAGCTCAAATTGGTGGCTTTTGTTTTTGGTAATTTGTGAATATTTGGCGCATTAGCTGTACAATATTCTCTTTTGATTTTCAACAAATTAATTTGCATTCTCTATAAAAAAAAAATTTGAAATATTATATATATATATATATAAAGAGTAATAGTACTTGATATATACTAGTATTAGGATGTACACGTTTCATACATTTTTTTTTTCTTAAAAAATGTTGAGTCTACCATTAGAAAAATTATTTTTTCATATATATTTCAGATTTATCAATTTTTAAAAAAGAGTGCATGAGGATTGTACAACTTGAAATTGAAAATATCAATAATATTTCTCTATTATATATAAAAGGTATTGGAGATCATGAATAATTAATAGTTCCAGGGAAATAAAATACACACATATAAATTATTTAAGTAAAAATAAACTCACAAAATGATTTAGTTTGATATGGCACGTTGAATTATAAAATTAATTTTATTGTAAAATAGATCTAATTAATCACATAAAATTAAGTCAATTTATCATACGTTTAATTTTATAAAATCTCTGTATGACTATAACACTTATTTTATATATATATATATATATATATATATATATATATATATATAATCAAGTCTGATCTGGCTGGTACCAAAAACTTATGATGTGCGTTGTGCATACTAATTAAGAAGACTTCAAACATGCAATGTTTGCTTAAAGGTAAGGGTATAAATGATTGGATGCTGATTTTTCAACTATATTGCCATCATACTACTGCTCTGAATGACTTTTAGCCTTCTACAGTACAAATACATCATGTCAAAAGCTAGCCAATAATATTATTTTAGCCTTTTTCTCCTGGACCCTTTTCCCTTCACAAGTCCATCGTCATTATATTTTGGCAAACATATTTCATATATATATAGTTAAATGACAAATTTATGATCTCTATGATTTCATAACAAAATGGAGAGAAAATTGGAAGCAGAAGTTCCTAATTATTGAGCTCCAAATCACATGATATCATCGCCTACCATATATAATAAGAAGGCCATATGCCAGATTCATGTGGAGAGCTTGCTCTAGAGAACACTACTTCATTTTCTTTGGATAGAGGTCTCTCAGTTGTAGCCGGGTGGGCGGATTTTATTTTTTTAAAAAAATTCATATTTATCCTAATTTAATATTGAGATCTAAGTGTAAAAAAATTCTACTCAGCAGTACTCTTACACCACACTTAATTTTATTTTATTTTTTCTCAATAAATGTACTGTGGTGTAGGACAGCCGAGTAGAAGAACTGCTGAGTGTATAACAAATTTACTAGAAAATCATAAAGAAATTGCGAATTAAGGAGAAGATTATAATTAAGTTCTCCTAATTATAGCCATGGTATGCAAGTTTGCCCAATACTACAACTTGTATCTAGATTGCAATCTAGATGACTGCTTCTTTGGTTCACCCATTTCTCTTTAAACTTTTTTCTTTTATTGCCAGCCTGTAAGGTATCTTTTCTGTGTGGTATCATATCTAGTTTTGTGTTTTAGCATGAAGCATCCACACATACACGAGGGTACTGATGGATAATTCAGTGTCCTTTTGCAGCACGCGGATTAGATAATTTTAGGAATATCAAATAAGTTATTCTATTATTAAATCGAGCGGTATATAAAACATACTATTTACATTATTTAAATAGTAAAATTTAATTTATAAAATTTAAAATAAAATTTACTTCAATGACACGCTGGATCTAAAATAAAATTTTAATGATTTTTTTTAAAAATAATTAAATTATATTTTCCAATATTTATTTATTTTTAATGGGACACAACTAGCTCAACGTGGCTTGGTAGCGAAGTGTGAATTAAGGACGTGATGGCTACGTACCCACTTGCTTGTCGTTACTTCTTAGGATCACCACACGCTTATTGTATGTAAAAAATCTACGCTTTTTTGCCTCTCTTCGCAAGAAATTAATCTTGTCCTTTCTTTTGTTGTTCTGTTTGATACCAAGAATATATCAGATTATTCTTAAATAATAATTAAATAATTTATAAATAATAATTAAATAATTTATAATAATAGTATAATAGTCGGACAACAATTTAATTATCAAACATACCCTTAAAAAGTACTAGCTAACTTCTTTGTTTCTCCTCTTTCCATTTTTATTTACAAGAAAATTAAACAGGAAATGTATTTAATTAAAAGAGCTGCTAGTTTTAACTTGAAAAATACTCTAACCATAAAAAGATTATACAAAAACAATTTCACAAATTGACGTGATTTGATGTGGTTCGTCAAATTATAAAATTATTTTTATTATAAAATAGATCTAACAAATTAAATAAAATTATGTTAATTTGTGAGCTTGTTTTTGTATATTTTATTTTTGGACGTAACACTCCTCTTTTATAGTAATAGTGTGTAGTAAGTTGCTCAGAAAAAAAGTAGAATTAGAAAGATATATGAAGAATCTTTCAAGGTCCCCTTTCCTCAATTTGGTATTTTCTTTTCCCGACCTAGCTCTATAACTTTAAGGAGCTAGGAACATGCCTGCCCGTCTTGGTGGCGTCTTTTATTTTTATTTTTAAATATAAATGATAAATAAAGAAGAGAAATATTACTTATCATTACTACACAACACACTAAAATGTGATTTATTATTTTTGTCATTCTAATTAAATATATATATTTACATATCAATAAATATTTAAATAAAAAGATAAATAATAAATCACATATTAATATATAGTATTAGAGATGATAAGTGGATTTTTCAACATAGAAGATATGTATGGGTCCAGTATAGCAATTATCAAGTATAGGGCTGTAAATGAACCAGTTTGTTTGATAACTCGCTCGGTACTTGCTCGATTAAACTTGAATCGAACTCGACTTGTGAAAAAAAAAGCTCGTTTGTGAAAATAGATATCCGCTCGATTAGTAAGTGACACATACTCAACAAAACTCGACTCGACTCCATTAAGACTCGTTAAGGCCCGCTCGTTTATGCCCGACTCGACTCGTTTGCTCGACTCGATTAAAGCTCGTTCATACATATGTTTATGTGTGTGTGTGTGTGTGTATATATATATATATATATATATATATATATATAACTTTTATTCTTAAATATATAATATGTAGCATAATTACTTATACCTATTCACCTATGCATATATATTGAATATACTATATATATATTATTTAGTTTAGCACTTAAGACTTCTTAAGTCATTAAATTATAATTTATACAATAGTTAATCGGTATGACTTAATAATTTCATATAGAATATGTTACTATATTTTATTATGTAAGGTATGTAATATGAGACACATACCATGATGCTAATATATACATATATATTATATATATGTAACTACTTGACGTTTATTCATAATATATAACTATAAATTATATGTTTACATAAATTTAAAATTAGTTATATGTTATAATTGTATCTTGTATAAAATGTTTATGACATAGTCTATAGCCCAAGTTAAATATTATTAATTCTATCCAGGATATATTTAATAAGTTTAGTTATATAAGTATTTTTCTTAAATTATTAACTCATAATATATTTAAAAATTATATTATTTATTATATATACTTTCCTTTATGCTTAAATGTTATAAAAGGCAATTGAAATGTTGCCAAATTCTGTCCTTCTACATTGTATAATGTTTTCTCTTTTATGAATATGATTTCTTTTATAGTGTTTTTTTGGTATATGCAGTTTTCAAGTCGCGCGGGTAAAGAGCTAAATTCATTTTTTTTATATGTTAAGATTACATATACTGATTGCTTTTGCGAGGATCGAGTATAACTTTTAAAGAAAAATATTTGCTGCAGCCTAACATCCTCAACACACCGTGTTGAGTTGAAGAAAAAAAAAATAATTTCTAAAGGATGTGCTGCGGATGTAGGCTGATGCCCAGCATTACTCAACTTTTAAATAGTCTTTTAAACATCTCAACTCTCTTTTAATCCTTTTTTTTTATTGAATTTACTTTAACAAGTCAGAGACCCTTCAAACGAGGGTAATTGATAAAGTTTTTTCTTTTCCATCTTTCCTCTATGCACTACTACTCACAGTCACTAACAAGGGTTTCACTGCAAATTTTTCATTTTAGGGCGCCAAAGGCTCAAATCTTCTTACTTTCAGTAAAAGTAATCTTTTTTCCTATTTTATATATATATATATATATATAAAATAACTTTTTCAATTTTTAATTTATCTCTTGGGTTCCATTTCAGCCTTTGAGTCTCATTCTCTTGGCTCCACAGAGTTTGGACCACAAGACAAAGATTCCCTTTTATCTCACCACTATAGGCTCGTATTTATATATTTTATGAATTTGTGTTATTGTTTGTAATTTTATGAATTTTCAAAGCAACTTTAATACATATATTTGTTGAGGAGTTGGTTTGATGATTGGTTTGCCTTTGGCCCTTTTGCAATGCTAATATAATTCATGACACACGTATATAATTAGTTCTATTATTGTTATGTTTACTTCTTCCTTTTTTTATGCAATTTTTTTTTTTTCAGTAAGTCTTATTATGAAATTTGAATCTCTCATTAGATCCAATAAAGTATTTACTTAGGTTTTGTAAATTGTATGAAATATAATAACTTTTTAGAGTACTTTACACATACATGCGGGTAGTATATAAACAACCATGCACTTAATTCTTTTGAAGGAAAAAAAAATAGATTAAATGTTATACAATATTCTTTATTATTTTTATAATGTGTGCATTTTCTGGACTTTTATGCCTTCTTAATTAAAAACAAGTGAGTTTTTATACTTAGAAATATTTTGTTTGCATTATTATGTTTTAGAACAAATTTTATTGCTATGGAGGATCCAAGTCAACATATAGAAAATGAAAATGAATCAGTTGATATTAATTTGCTTGAAAATCCTACACTTTCTGCTCAAGAAGATGGTGACCCCAAAAATATTGAGGATATTATTTCTACAGCAGGTGCAACTAGTGTGACTTCCAAAGATCCCCTTGACCACACATATGAAAAGAAGATAAGGAAAAAGACTTCAATTATTTGGAAATACTTCTCAATAATAGAGTTAACTAGTGGTGAGAAGAAGTCATAGTGCAACTGGTGTAATGTATTACTCACCATATGGAGGTCAAGTTCTACTAGTACTATGCGTAGGCATAGAGATACGTGTCTTGCACGTGTTGTATCTAACAAGAAGCAAAAGATTCTGAGTATTGAATCTAAGGAGAATGATGATGCCGTTACTATTGGAAACTTTATGTACGATCATAAGAAGGTACGTGAATTTCTTTCTCATATGATTCTTTACCATGAGTACCTTTTTAATATAGTAGAGCATGTACTATTCAATAAGTTTATGAAGGCAAATACACCTTATTGGAAAAAATATCTCGTGCAACTGGTAAAAAGGATTGTATAGACACATATCAGATTGAGAATAGAAAGTTGAAAACATTATTAAGTGGTGTTGATAAAGTTAACATCACTACTGATATGTAGACTTCTGGCCAAAATGTTTCATATATGGTGGTGACTTGTCACTTTGTGGATCCAGATTGACTTATTAAAAAATGGGTCTTGAACTTTTGTAATGTGCCGCCTCCACATAGTGGTTTTATTATTGCCGATACTTTACAAAAGTGTTTTGTTGATTGGGGTATTGAAAACAAAGTATTTATAGTGACAGTCGGCAATACCAAAGCTAATTTGTTGGTGCAAGACGAGCTTGGCCAAATTGGAAATATTATTGATTGTGTTAGAGAATGAATCAAATATTTGGTAGCATCCGATAGAAGATTGAGACAATTTAGTGAAATTACAAAACAATTGCAATTACCTTCTAAAAAATTAATATTGGATGTTCTCACTCGATAAAATAGTACTTACTTAATATTGGTTACTGCTATAGAATTCAAGGAAGTGTTCCCTAGATTTCAAGATAAGGATCAAAATTTTCAATGGGTGCCTACTATTGAAGATTGGATGAAAGTTAAAAATATTTGTGATATTCTGAAAGTTTTCAATGAAGTGACCAATATTGTATCTAGAAGCGTCTATCCAACGTCTAATTTGTTTCTTCCTAAGGTATGGAGGATGAAAGAAGAATTAACTTCGAAGAGTGTTAATAGAAATGAATATATTCAAGCAATGGCAAAAAAGATGAATGAGAAATTTGAGAAATATTAGGGTGAATGTAATTTGTTAATGGCAATAGTTGTGGTATTGGATCCAAGATACAAAATGGTGTTGATAAAGTTCGGTTTTCCTTTAATTTATCTTGAGTTTGAAGTTTCTCAGAGATTGATCTTGTTTTTAAAGTTTTGCATGAGTTATATGATGAGTATGTCCAAATTCATAATTCAATAGCTATGGGCCAAACTACGCAGAAAAATATTAATGTAAGTTCTTCGAGCAACTCCACCAATATTTTTGCACGAACCATGCCAAGTGGGCGGTCAATGTTCCAATCTTTCATTAGAAGTGTTGATACTTTTCAGCCTATTAAGTCAGACTTGGATGTATATTTGGAAGAGGGTGTTTACATATGTGAGGAAGGTACTGATGCAAAGTTTGATGCTTTAGAATGGTGGAAAGTCAATAATCTTAAATATAAAATCTTGTCTAAGATGGCACGTGACATATTAGCAATTCCTATAAGTACAGTTGCTTCAGAGTCCACATCTAGTGCTAGTGGTAGAGTTATCGATCCATATCGAGCATCTTTGTCAATTAAAACGGTTCAAATACTACTATGTGGAACAGATTGGGTTAGAGCACGCCATGGAGTTAAGAAAGAACTAAAAGTAAGTATCACTTTCATAAAAAAAAAAAAAACTATCACTTTCATGAACACTTTAATTATTTTCTAAAGTAGAATGGTATGTGATTATTTTTATTTTTTATTTTGTAGGAGGAGTTGGAATTGACAGAAATTGTATTGCCATAATTGAAGCTTATGGATGGATGCTATGCAATGCAATACTTTTATAAAATTATGCATAATTCAAGCTTGTGTATGTAGGGGAATAAAAATACTTTATAAATATTTTTTGAGCATATATGCAGTAGGGTCCTTTCATATTATAGTTAATATTTTGAAACATGATATTATGAACTGACTTTTATCAAAGTTAAGAACATGATTGAAAAATGATAGTATGGACTGGATTTTATCAAAATTGATTTCTATTAAAATGTGTTATTGTCAAATCTCATTGGACACATTTGCTATGGTTAAATAATTTTGATAAAAAAAAAAAAATGCAAGGAAGTAGAATATATGACAAGTTCTATTAGTTTATGTATTTAGAATTTTGTGAGATTTTAAAGTTTGATGTAGTGTAGACTTTGAAGTCTCTTTACATGTATTTTGTTTATTTGAAATAATTTTGTAACCATTGATGGTGATAGAGATACTATAGAAGAATAATTCCAAATATTCTATTCGAAGTGCACTCTTATCTTAATTGGATTTTATATGTCAATATTTTCTCTTCTTTTTTCATTTTTCTAAACGTAAATAACTGTTTCTCTTTTGTGGTTTTATTTGAAGGCCATTGTGTATATTTCTAAATTACTAGCATTAGCTCGTTCATTGATTCTTTAAATTATAAATGGATACAATGAAAAAAAAAATTAAGTTATCTTACATGCATTTTTTATTTCTCTAATATTTTATTTTATTGAGCCCGATCTGAAATCTTGACTTATCGAGCTGAGCTCGAGCAGGAAAAAAGTAAAAGTCTCGAGCTCGAGCTCAAGTCTTTTTAATTGAGTCGAACTCGACAGTTCAAAAATCGGCTCGACTCAACTTGATTACAGCCCTAATCAAGTAGCTATTGTCATTCAACGCTTTTTAGGCATTGGGCTTGAAAGAGGCATTTGATGCAACTATAAAGATAAGCACGATAGACACTAGACATTGACATGTGTTTATACTTTTTTCCTTTTATGGTTAAACTGTCCCCACAATGAACCAGTCGGTTCAATTTTTAGAATTTCAAAATTGATTTAGATCGGGTTTGATTCAACAGTATGTCTTAGGGGTGGGCAGAGGGAGCCTGCACCCCGCTACCCCGCTCCCGTCCACTCCGCCCCAGCAAGGTGCGGGTATCACCCCTACTATGTCTAAAGGCAAACAAAGTCGAATTAATTATACCCATCTTTATATAAAAGTATTGATATTTAATTTTTTTTATTAATACAATATATTATATATATATATTAAGGGAAACTATCATCATTCATTCATCAGAGAAACTTACATTCATGATTGGATACATTCTGAGATGTCCTCATATCAAACATGACATCATAAACCAAAATAATGCATTTAAAGCTCCATCGATACACTATTTCTTTTTGTGATTAGTCTGATCTTCACTTTTGCCGATACTCTCTATAACCAAACATCCAAGAGACAATATTATCTGCCTAAACAAAATCTCAACCTCGCATTTCATAGAAAGAGAGGACTAACCTCTATAGACAAATGTCTAAGAGATGAACTCTTTTTTATTTTATTTTAATTAACAGTAAAGAAACCAAAAAAGAAAATAGTAAGATAGATGTAAAAAAAGACGGATTACAGTTTGGACTGACTCTAGTAGACTTTGAAATTTGTGACGGCTTGTGAAGGCAACGCACTTGACTCTTTTCAGCCACAAAAGTTAGATCTGAAAGGTCTGGTGGTAGCGAGTCCGGTGATCTGGCGCGTATGTCTAGAAGAGCTGTCAGACAGTGAGGACCACGCTCGGTGATTTTCACAAAACTACCATTTTCCTCCAAACGATTTTCGACTTGTGAATCTGTTTGTGTTGCACATGTCTCTCGGGAGTAGTCGGAAAGCTGTAGATATATATTTTTTGGCATTGAAGAAAGTAAAATAAAATTAAATAAAAGAAATATTGATAGACAATATGGATGAATGGAGGAAGAAGGGAAGGAGAGAAGGAGAGGGGGGAGGAGGGAGGAGGAGGAAGGTGAGACCTCCTCTCCCTTCGACGAAAATTAGATCTAGAATCCTTAATTTTTTACGAGAGAGAGAAAATTAAATTAAATTATATATTAATTAGTGAGATTCAGTCGGCTCAATGGTAAAGCCACTTAGATCATTGCCTAAGGCCCCAACTTATATGGAAAGCCCTCAAATAAAACTGAGATTTATTTGTATTTTATGTTTTTGAGAAAAAAAATATAAAAGCCATTATATTAAATGAAATTTTAAATAAAGCACAATTCTCAATATTTTTAATGTGTGCAAGGCCAGATATAAAATTTGATATCTAAATTAATGAATATTTATATTTAAAAATAATTGTCCTAAATTGAAACTTAAGAAAAAATTTACAATGATGCCTCATTTTAAACTATTATATCGAATATAAAACTTTAAGTAAAGCCATGTTCTATTTTATTTTATTTTATTATAAATATAAAAAACTAAATTTTAAATTTTATCTTATTGGGCCGCCGCTGGTGTGATACATAGCTTGTAAATAATATAACTATATTTTATTTATTTATTTATTTGAAAAGTGAGAGTTTATGGACTTGACGAGGGATTATCGAGTAATATTATATACTATATTACTATCTTATTTTTATCTTATTAAGTAAGATATGATACATTCATCACCATTAGATGATAAAGATGCATATAATAAATGATCATTCAATGGTGATAAATGTATCACATCTTAATGAAATGAAAGTAAAATAGTAATGTGGTGTATAGAATTTTTCCAATTTAATTGTCGATTACAGGCCGATGATGGGCCGTAAAAGGCCGAAGTCTTATTTCTGTGCTTCAACATATTAGCCGACTAATGATCTTAGAAATCCATATTAATTTGGTGAAGAAAAATCTAGCTTATAATTTTATTATTTAGATATAAATTTCTCAAATTTGTACCCACCCATTTTACGACGTGTAATTGGACGGATTCTTGGATTTGGTATTTGGATTGGGTCATAGATTTGGAATTAGAAGGTTCAAAACCTAATTTATTGTTTGTATCTTTAAATTGGGCTTGGGAATCGTTTTAAGTCCAAATCCAAATAGCCCTCAATTACAGCACCATTCTTTCTAGACAATTTTTGTTGCGAGAACTTGAACCCCCATATACGTGAAGAATAAATATAGATAAAAGTTATAATTGGGAGTATCCATTTTATATACATGATGTGGTATCATCTAGACCACACATCTCTTCAAGCGAGTGTTGAAAACAATCAATTAGAAGCAGCCACACAGTGAGTGTAAAATATGCACTACTATAATAGTTTCTCTTTAACATTACTCTTATATATTTATATATATATATATAAACCTCTCTTAAAACCTACTGCTAAATAACAATACCTCTCTCTCTCTCAGACATTCTTCCTCAGATAGGGACCTCCAAATCTTCATCCTCCAATCACAAAATCCAAATCTCTCTTTATATCATTTGAGTTGAACATGGACTCATCTGCACTTGTAATAATATCTCCAAGAAAGCTCAGATCCGATGTTTACTCATACTCATACCAAGATGACTCCAACACACCATTGGTGATCAATGTTCTTGCCTCTCTCATTGAGAGAAGTATGGCCAGGAATCAAAGGATTGTCAAAAATTGCAGATGGGCCTTGTCTAAAGACTCTAGAACCCGAGTTTTCGACTGCCACGAGACTCCGGACATGACAATTCAGTCCTATCTAGAGAGGATTTTCAGGTACACCCGAGCCGGGCCGTCGATTTATGTTGTCGCCTATGTATATATCGATCGGTTTTGCCAGAGCAATCCGGAATTTCGGATCAGTCCCAGAAATGTCCATAGCTTTCTCATCACAACCATCATGGTGGCTTCAAAGTATGCGGAGGACATGTGAGTTAATTTCTTCCTCTCACTTTTTTACTTTCTGGGTATTTCAAATTTTGTCGAGGATGCATGCCAAAAACTACACATGTTTTTTTTTAATCATTTTGGCAAGTCTAATGTCCGGTCCACTCTTATTTTTTGAACAGGAATTACAGAAACTCATACTTTGCGCGAGTTGGGGGATTAAAGACCGAAGAATTGAACAAGTTGGAGCTCGAATTCCTGTTCTTGATTGGTTTCAAAGTGCATGTCAATGTAAGTGTTTTTGAGAGCTATTGCTGTCACTTGGAGAGAGAGGTCAGCATTGGAGGAGGTTACCATATAGAGAGGACTTTAAGATGTGCTGAGGAAATCAAAGCAAAGCAAAGAGAAGAAAGAGGGTATAATAATCAGATTGCTCGTGTCATGTTGTAGACTAGAACGGGGAATTTCATCCTTTTGGCAAGTTTACCCCACCATTAATGGGAATTTTCAAGGATTACAGGACCCAAGTCGAAAAAAAAGATCAAATGTATAACTATAGGCCTGATTATATGTATCTCAGGGAAAGGGAAACACAGCGAGTGCGTGTACTTTTATATAAACTATAAACTATAAAGTGATCATCGATCGTGTATATGCATGTATGCATGTATGCATGTATATGTGTGTGTGTGTGTGTGTGTGTGTATATATATATATATATATATATATATATATATATATATATATATATATAAGAATTGGCGTGTAAAATTGAATTGGGAATATTATTCGATCCATGTCACAATCTAGCTAGCAGGTGGAGGTGTGAAATCCCTTGCTTTTAGGGACTGGTATGATTTGCGCTTAATTCATAATGTTTTGAGTTTTGAAATATCAAAATGTGAGAGAGAGCGTCGTATCATCTTAGATATATATATATATATATATATATAGCAACTTAATTATAACATGAGATTGCAGTACTGTTGCATAGGATGATCATGATCTGGATATCATATTATATAATCATGTATTGCCAACATGAGAAGACAGCAAAATGCAAGGGTACTAGCTAGGAACTAGGAAAGAGGCCGGAATAAACAGAGTGGATGGATGTGAGGACTGAACTAGTCTAGTGCATGGACTGGTTGTTGGGAGCTGCTAGAGGCATCGATCTCGCTTGTATATATATATATTTATATATTTTGTATCTTTAAAAACTTGATCTAGCTAGGGTTTCAACATCATGTTGTTCCATGAGCTTGCGAGTCTTACATTAATTGTTAAGGGGTTAGTACTATATTTTTATAAAAATGTTAAAAGACTGATTATACTTTTTTCATCATCATCGTGCATGGAACCCACTTCAGTCATCATGTTATTTTACATCCAGACTGATTATACTCTATCATCTTATTTACTTAGTCATATTCAAACTTATCAACTTAGTCACTTAGTCTTAGCCAAACTTTTACATCTACAACCAATGCGCGCAATTATAGTATCACGTCATCAAAAACACCATCCTTTATTAATAATCTAATTTGATCTTCAAATTTTACATAAACATCATGACTATTTAAAATAAAATTGTAAAAAAAGTCATAAAAAAATTGTGCATCCATCATTAGTACTACTCATATTACATTGATATTTATAACAACACGAGGAAAAAAAAAATCATAATACTAAGATTTAAAAAACAAAAGAAAAGGTGAAGTAGTGATGGACATGAATTAATTCAAAAAGGAAAGGCTCTCCTTTGCATTGCAACACATGCAAGAGACTAACACGTACATAAGTTGGAATATTAATAAGCGCTCCGGCCATCATAATTTAGCATTATCATCGTTTGAAGTAATCATTCTTTACCTCCAACTTTCCAAACGGCAAATGATCATACTTTCATTTTTCTAACCCTTTTGCTTTATCAGAACAACACAAATATATAAGAAAGTCCCATCACTATGCTTTATTACTCTCTCTCTCTCTCTCTCTCTAAACACCCAAGTTGGAGCCTATGTTTCTATCAAGAAGTCCACTCTATATGTATTTGGATCAAATTCAAGAATCCCAAGTCTTATATCCCCAAATTCAGAGGCTTGCAGTGGTGATCAATATCATGTACAGTATACACGGGCTTGCTTCTATATTTTCTAGGTTTTTGCTCAGCCTCAATCAACTAGAGTAATGATATTTACAGTTTTAAGATGCGTAATCTATTTTGTACACTCCCTTTAAAAAAAAAGAATAAATATAGAATTTATATGAAAAAATAAATTTTTAATAGTGAGTCTCACTTTTTTTTAAAAAGAGTGTACGAGACTTACACACTCTAAAATTATATTTAGTATTACTCCACTAAAAGTATTATACAAATTTTGCACGTACAACTATCTAATTTTTGTATATGTTTGAGTTTTTTTTGACTTTGATGGTTTTAAAAAAATATTTTATTCTAAAGTTTTACAATAATTGTGTTTGTAATGGTCAAAAAGTAAATTAAAGCACCATAAATTAAAGCCTTTTTCCCAATATTGGGCATTACTTTTGCCGAATATAGGCTCTCGGAAATTAAGTAGAGTGATGGAGGAAACTTTCTATATTCTACAAGAAAAGAACTAGAGGCAATTATCATAGTGATTATATATTTTTTTATAATTTTGTTTTAATGATGAGGCTGCTTTTAAGTCGAGAATAAATGCAACTTAATTGATTAGACGGACATATGATGATCTATTTCAATCCAGTTTATGCTGCCATGTCCATGAACATTCACCTAACCTTGAGGACCTTTTATTGATATATAATAGATATATTTTTTTTATTTTGGATGATTCGCATGATTATATCAAACCATGAGTGTGTATTTATAATTAAATATAGAAAAATTATTATATATGCATGCTGATATACATAATATATATACATTCAATCATGATGAGATTCCGTCAGGTTCTGGACAAATTATACAGAACGATTATAAAATAATTGGCACTAATTAAGGTGTCCTAATCGATTTAAACTTGATAATTTGTACAAACATATATGTTATATGCATGTATATGAAAATTATTATTAAAAAAAAATTATGTTGTATTGTTGTAATTATATTAATTAATTATATACAGGGTTCAAAACTCAGATGCAAACCATCCGAAAGTCAGATTTTGATCGATTTTTACGTTGGGAAAAATATTTGAGATAGAAAAATTATACATAAATAGTACATAAGAACAGTGCTGAACAGTGCTACATGAACAGTATGAACAGTGCTACGTGCATCCGCGTCCCTCTCTGCATCCTCACAGCAAAATCACCACACAAATCACTACAAAATCATCAAATCACCACACAAATCACAAAATCACCACACACGGATTATGGGTTTTGGCTTGTTTAGGGGGGAGAGAGAGAGAGGTCTGTGGGGATGAGATCGGCGGGTTGGTGGTCGTGTAGAGGTGCGGTGCGGTGCCGTAGGGGTGGCAAACGGCGGTGCTACAGGGAGAAATCCGTCCGTATAGAGAAAGAGAGGGCTACGGGCTTCGACATGTTGTAGGGGAAGAGAGAGAGGTCTGTCGGGACGAGATCAACATGGGAAAGTTCGCCAATGATTGGGCTTGGTGGTGGCGCTAGGAGGAGTCGAGCAGAAGAGAGATCGAGAGGGAGAGGGGCGTGCGGCTAGAGGGAGGCAGGAGATAAAGGGAGGAGGAAAAAATGAGGAGAAAAGTTAGGGTTTGAGATTTTAAATCTCAACCCTTCATATTTAATCTCCATATTTGATCTAAAAGTGGATGTTAAACTAACTTAAAATAGATAATTAAAATATAAATTCAATTTTAATTTATAAAATACTAATATTTTATCATTAAATAAATGAAAGAGTTTTGTTAAATATTTTTAAGAGAGTAAAGTCATATAAATAATTAGAGTTTTTAATATAATTTAAATCTCATAATATTTTTAATTAACTAAAATCATTTAGATAAAATGATTTTCTACCATTATAATATTTTTGGAGTTTCCAAAATAGAAGAGACTTACTTTAATGATGAAAAAATGTGAGAACAATATAGAAATAAAAGATTTTGTATTTTTTCAGTACTCCCTGGGTTATTGAGTATTGTGGTTGAATTCTACACAATTCATATATTTTGCTAAGAAAACTATTGTTAAAATATCCAAAATCTTTTAATTTTCATATTACTCATATTACTATAACGTTTTGTTATCATTATAATACTTGTTAAAATTTATTTTCCTACTCCTGTGCATTAAATTATTAACTAATTAATTTTCTTTAAAAAAACATATTATTTTTACACATCATATAATTTTTTAGACACATAATTTTCAATTAGACAAATGGGCAAACGTGCACGTTATATAACTGCTAGTGTGTATATATATATATATATATATATATATATATATATTTATATATACTAGCGGTGGTAAACGTGCAAAGCACGTTTGCCGCATCTGTCAAATTGAAAAAAAAAAAAAAAATGTAATTTTGAATATTAAAATAATCTAATGTATAAAAATAAAATTATTATTTATTTATGTTCATCATTTATTATGAAATTTAAATTATATTAAAAATTCAAATTAATTAGATAATTTTTTTTTCTTAAAATGTACAGTAAAATTTTATTATTTATTTAACGATAAAAATTAGTATTTTAATTATCTATTTTATATTAGTTTAAATCAATATTTAAACTTCTATCGTTAGATTAAATCTGAAAATTAAAGATGAAGAGTAGTAATTTAAAACCTATAAACCAATATTTTTCCCCACCTTTCATTTCTCGCACGATTGTGGTATTACGTCGCACATTGACATTCACACAGACGAACCCAAAAAGAAACAGAAAAACAAAACAAACGTGAAAAAAAAAAACAAACCTCTTTACTGTTCATTACTGTTGATGAACAGTAATAGAATAGCCTCTTTTAAGATATAGGCAAATATATATATATATATAAATTGAAGTTAATTTTAAGTGTATGATAGAATATTTATATTTTAATTATCTATTTTATGTTAGTTTAAATCAATATTTAAACTTCTATCGTTAGATTAAATCTGAAGATTAAAGATGATATATCACTTTTAGTATTACTCTATAAAAGTCTAAATAACTTAAATAAAAATCTAAAAAATACTTATCACACAAATTTGATCCAATAAATTCAATTATATATACTTGCTTTTACAAATTCTAATACAATCACTAAAAATTCAAGAATTATAAATAAGAATTACATAACAATCCGACTATAAAGCAAGCATTTGATAGAAGTAATAATTTATTTTACTCTTTAGATGAATACAAAAAAAAACCTATTTGAAGAGAAAGAGGTAATATAAACACTTGCGGAAAAAAACACGCGAAGGAAAAAAAAAAAAAAAGCTATACACTGTTTATTACTGTTTATAAACAGTAATGAAGGTAATATAAACACTTGTAAAAAAAACACAAAAAAAAAATTTTTATACTGTTTATTACTGTTGATAAACAGTAACATCAACCGTATATAGCGACTTTTAAGTATCGGCAGAGATATGATTTGGTAAATAATAAATATAGCAGCAGCTACAGCTAGCACAGAATGACATCAATCTGAGCCCCATAATATATGGGCCAAACCCCGTTCTTTCGAGCACGATTTGGACTTAGTTTTGGATTGGATTCACTTCAGCCCACATCCTATACTTTTGCAACTGTAGTTGTTCATGATTAATCCACATTTAGTGGTAAAACCTGTCACTATTCATTCACTGCAAATTATCCAATGCAAATGTTCCATTAATGCAGGCGTAGTAGTACTGGTATTACGCATTCCTTCATGATCATGAAGTCAAGGGCATGAGTTGGGGCATGCATCTGCTAATTGTGAATGCTAAAAGACTCTTCCCTCTCGATCGGATTTTCCAATTTCGTTGCAAGGTTTCCCATGATGCAGAGAAAGATCGAGAAGCTCTAAAGCATGGAATTAATCAACGGTTGGCATGAGATTAATTTTCATCCTTTTCAAAATGCAATTATGCAGATATGATCACGACCACAAAATATTTAAGCAGCTTCTCAAGTACTAAATATATATATATATATATATATATATATATATATATATACACATACATGAATCGAATGCAACACTGCACCTCGAGTTCCTTCCTCCACACCTGTAAAATGCATTATTATGTTTAGTTGAAGATTATACGTGATATATAGCTTTAAATTCATCATTAAACATTGCTATCTTGGGAAAAGCATTCATGAAAGAAGTGGGCCAAACTCATGAAATTAATTAAAGCTTCATCAATATTTCATTTTTCTGATCTCCTGATCTGATGATCCCTAGCTAGCTAGGAGCTGCTGCAAACTTACCAATCTAAACCCATTATCTGATTTACTCATCAATGAAATTGGAAGATAGGTGGCTTAATTTTTTCATTCAAAATGGTCATAATAATGATATGACATCCCTCTGATGGACAGTCCCAATTAATTAATTAACCATGATTTCTTTTTCAGTGTTATTTGTGCAGGAAGAACTGGTTTGATTAATTAATTCTAGATCAGATGGACTTTGGCTGAACTTATAATTAATAGGTATTTATACGTGCTCTGATCTCTTCGATCTACTGATCTATCACTAATCACTATCACTAACTTAGTTGGTTTTGGGAATATTATTGCTTCGAATCAAAGCAAAAAGAATGATTAATGATGGATTACAGACTAAACACACTGCCCTTATTTAAGCAATGTCTTTGCTTATTGCTTGACAAAGAGTTTACTGACTACTCAAATAGTGGTTGGAACTTCTTAAACTCACTATCATTGAAGAATCTGATCATAAACTATTAATAGGGTTTATTTATTTTCAAGAAGAGTAGTTGATCATGAAATAAAGAAAACATGAAAATTAGGAGAATATCCAGCTGCCATATCACCTTCGAAAACCCTGTTAATATATAATGGATCTTTGTATAGATTATATAGATCAGATAAAAAGGAGATCGAGAATACCCAACTCCAAGACTAGATACTACTGCTCTTAATTTGATACATTGATTTGGACTCATGTCAAAGGAACAATGTATCAGCAAGCAAGTACTACGTACAATTTCAGAATATATGAGAATCTGATGATCGGGGGGTACTAGACATTTAATTTGAAGATGCAGCTAGCGCGCAATCATCCACCATCCCCTGCATGCGCGCACTTGCTGGAGATCAGGATATAAACCCTGCATGCGCCTAGATTTCACATTCAACTTAAATGGTACGTACCGGAAAGGGCAAAGTAAAAGGTCAAGTAAGTCGGAGATCAGATGAAACGTACAGCCAGCTAGTCTCTTCGCCAGCTGAAAAGACACTTAATTTGGCGCATCCGGGAATGTTTATATATTTATTGGAAATTTATTGTTAAAGATCAAATTAAAAGGAGAGGAATTATTGACTTTTACGGTGATCATCACCGATGAGTACTGGATTCTGGCCGGAATTAAGATAACATAAAATTATAAACGGATCGATCGCTAATTAAACTGGAATCTTACTAAATTAAGCTGTCTAATTTATACCCAGTCAACTGATCATGTAAAGTCTTCCTCTCTCTCTCTCTCTCTCTCTCTCTCTATATATATATATATGATTAAATTAACAAGATCGATCGAGTTAAATGGGTTAGATCAGGAGCAGATGATCGAGTTGATCAACAGTACATGACAGACATGCATGCCACCAAAAAAGAAACCAAACCTGGAAAACCATATTGTATGTAAATAAGCTAATTAAGACATGAATGATGATCTCTAATTGATGATCGAAGACCAACCATACATGATGATCCGTAGTAGTACTACTAATTATTAAAACTTTGTGACAGTTTTGTTCCTAAATATATAACAAATTTCAAATACATATAACTAGCGAGCTAGCTGCATTAATGGACTTGATCATATCATGCCTAGCTCCAGTACTAATTATAACCAATTAGCTAGGAATATCTTATTTAATTCATGAGATCCTAACTTTTCGGCAGGGTTTTCTTCACGATCCTATATATACATATACATATATATATATATATATATAAATGAAATTTAGTAAAGATAAATATGTTTTTTTTTCGTTTACTCACAAGGTCTTCAAAAATAGTACTACCAATAACATAATTGATCATATATAGAAGTAGTACATGCATTAATTTATGCAATAATATTCCAATATTATATATTGTGTATATATATATATATATATATATATATATGCTGCATGTACATGAGGATGTCAAATATTCGTGATATTCGATCCATTTTAGGGTTTTGTAAGAAGGTCTAACTAGCTATATAATTAATGAACATAAAACAAAAAAATGCAATATAAAGATAAACGTACGTGATCTCAAAAGGGTTAATAGTAATTACAAGATCAATAATAATTATAAATTAGTAGACAATAATATTATATATATAAATATATATATATATATATATATATATATTTTGTGTGGAAAAGCAGCTTGAACCAACCGACAGACAAGGAGAAGCATAAATTAGTTTTCTTGGCTTGGAATTGAAGGGATATGAATAGGGTATGGCAGTTAGATTAACCACTCCGTAATTTCCCCTTTCACTCACAGCTCGATCCCTCACACTGATCTCTCAATATCGATCGAGCTGATCAATGATCTCTTGATTCTTTCATTTCTCTCTCGAACACACACACACATACATGAGTACGTACTGGACTCACGGGCCTCCTTCAGTTGCTTTTGACTGGCGGCGCCACCACCACACAAATTATAAAGTCTTAGAAAAAGTCTCTCACCCTCTCACCCTCCGATCCCTCCACTTGTCATGCACCACAATTCTGATCTATAGCTGATCTTCTTCGAGAACTCCCATCTCTCTCTCTCTCTCTCTCTCTCTCTCTCACATGACACACACACACACACACAAATTAACCACAACCAATACTCCAACTAAAAACTAGGACTATTGCCCCTTAATTTTCACCATACAAACCCCCACAACAACTTCCACTACAAGAATAAACTCCAACCCGTACGTGCCTGACTCCATCCCTCTTAATTATAATCTTATCCCACTTCATCCTCTTTGTCTCTTGTGTTCATCTCTTTCTTGGACTTTCTTTCATTCTTCTTCCTTTTTTTTTTCTCCCTTTTTTTTCATTTGATTTTGTATGGCTTTTGTTTTGGAACATCCTGCATCAAACTTGAAGCACTTCTGCAAAATTTGCAAGAAAGGTTTTGGATGTGGAAGAGCACTTGGAGGTCACATGAGGGCTCATGGAATAGGCGACGAGAACGGACACATCGACGACGAAGACCCTGCCAGTGATTGGGATGATAAGCTCGGCGGCAACGTTCCCCCTAGCAACAAGCGCATGTACGCTTTGAGAACAAACCCAAATCGGTTCAAGAGCTGCCGTGTTTGCGAGAATTGCGGCAAAGAATTCTTGTCATGGAAATCTTTTCTCGAACATGGAAAATGTAGCTCCGAAGACGCCGAGTCCCTCGTGTCATCGCCTGGTTCAGAAGGCGAGAATGATGGCACAGGATCAAGAAGAGGGTGCGGAGCCTGGTCTAAAAGAAAAAGATCATTTAGAGCGAAAGTGGATAATTTCAATTCGAATTGCCCTTCTAGCGAGGAGGAAGACCTCGCAAATTGCTTGATGATGTTATCAAATGCAGGCGTCGACCCTATGGTGGCCGAGCCCGAGGAGTCTTGTGCTTCCGCCAGTAAAGAAGATCAGGAGCGACGAAACCCCATGAATTTTATGGCTCCACTTTCGTTGAAGGTTCCTGTAAATCATCACAACAGCAAGAACAAGGGCGTGGCCAAAGGATTGTTCGAGTGCAAGGCATGCAAGAAAGTGTTCAACTCCCACCAAGCATTAGGTGGTCACAGAGCCAGCCACAAAAAAGTTAAAGGCTGTTTCGCCGCCCGGATTGACCCCCACCACCACCACCTCGATGATAGTCAAGCCGACGACGACGTGATCACTCACGAAGAATTCTTCCCGACACAATCAAACTCAACCCTACAATTCGATCAACTTTCTAATCCGCCATTAATGGCATCCACATCCAAGAGGAAATCAAAGGTGCATGAGTGCTCGATATGTCATCGTATTTTCTCGTCCGGGCAAGCGCTAGGTGGCCATAAGAGGTGCCATTGGATTACATCAAACGCACCCGAAACTTCTACGCTAGCTAAGTTTCAGCAGCTGCAAGATCAGATGGATCAGCAGCAAATAATAAATCCGAAGCCCAAGCTCGATGATGATTCAGACTTGCTTGATCTCAAGCTCGATCTTAACCTTCCTGCACCAGTCGTACTTAATGATCATCACGATCTTAGAGGGTCGCGGAGGGACGTCCAAATAATTAAGCCCCCAGGCCGCCGGATTGGACTTTCTACAGATATTTATTTACAGCCTTGGAAAGGTGCAAAAGATCAAAAGGAAGATAATCACCAGCACCAGCACCAACACCAACACCAAAACCTCCACCACCGTCGAAATGCAGACAATGACAATGACAACATTGATAGCAACAATAATAATATCCATGACATGATCAGTAATGGTTCGATACTACTGCCGAATGTGGATGATGAGGCAGACAGTAAAGTGAAGTTAGCTAAGCTAAGTGAGTTGAAAGACATGAACACGAGTGGGGGTTCCTCACCTTGGTTGCAGGTGGGGATTGGTTCAACTACTGATGTGGCAGCTGACCCATAAGTTTTTGTGAAGCAAAGTCATGACGATCATGCATCCTCTCCAAGTAATTATTCCATTTTCATTTTTTTTTTTCTTCCTTTTCTAATGTGTACGAAGAAACTGTAAGTATAAACTCAAAAGACTCGTAATTACACTGTTTTGTTTTTTCATGTTCATAATATATATTAGTGTTTTTCTTGCTGTAATTTTGGTGGGCCAATGGGACTCAGGTCTGCAAAGCACATACGATTTTTTCTCAATAAAAACATATTTCATGATTCCCGGATTCTCCCCCTGATCTGTAGATGCTAATTAGATGGGGAAAAAAAAAAGGTGAACTGCATGATGTTTTTAGTAGTGACAGTCTACATTGGCCATTAAACTAGCTCTGATTCCTGATTGAACGCTGCTTCATCAGTTAAGATTAGATTATTCTGGTTGGAATTAGTACAGAGTGTAGTCCAAATTACTAGTTGCACATGAGGAGTTGTAAAAGATCGTGTCCCACCATTTTTGCTTGTTTAAATGGATACCAACTCGATCAAGGATGTTTTGGTCTTCGATGCTGTACATTTTCTCTTTTTAATGAGCAAAATGTTAAGAGTGGGTATTCAGATCTGGACGTGATGATATGATCAGAATTGCTTATCAAAAAAAAAAAAAAAAAAAAAGGAATTTTATTGATACAATTTTATCTGATTCGATAGATTTACTTTACAATAAAAGTAATTTTATAATCAGATCACAAATTACATTAAGTCACGTAAATTTATAAGATTATTTTTGTATAATATCTTTACAATTAGACTAATATTTTCCTTATTATTTTCAATCATACTTAGGGATTTAATATATTTCAAATGACTTATTTCATCAATCATTTAAATAACAATCACTTAAAATATGATGCGAAGAAATATGGGGCCCACTACTTAAAACATCAAATCGTGTGGGAGGAGTGAGAGGAGCATTGGACCTATAGTCATTAGTTGGATCCATTTATAATCCATGATACATATATATATATATATATATGCCAAGTGTGTGAAGCTAATTAAGGTAGGTAGCTTAGATATTTTATAAAGTTGCATCCACAATGCATATTTAGCTAAAAATCGTTGACTGACTTAGTTGAGCTGAGCTGTGGTACTGCTGTTAGAGCTGATCATCATGAGCACAGATAGATCAAGGCTTGACACTTGTAATCAGGTGCACTTTTGCTGTCATGCATGTTCTCGTGTTTCTCACACCACCATGCATGCATGATTTGTTTTTACTTGTCGAGGAATTCCCTTGGATTAGGCTTCAATTTAAGAAGATAAATATATATGCTATAGGATTTATTAAATAAAGAATATTGTTAAGAAAATCAGCTTATACAAATAATCATGATAAATAGTACTATTGTAACATCTAATTTTCTATATGTGGATCTATCTTGCAAGTTCTTAAATTGGCATGAATATTTAAGATTTGTTAATTACCAACTCAGATCGAGTCGGAAGGTAGGCCAACTCAACCATGTTATTTGATCAAATATTAATTTATTGGCTAGTACTCTTGGCCGACATTAATTATGACTTTGACAAGTTCACGATGGACTAACTCTATTGAAAAAAAAAAAGTGTCTATGTTGTGAAATTATTACTTATTTTAAAAGTTTAAATTAACAAAAATAGTTAAATTTAATTATTTATATTATATTCTTAATAATATTCTCCTTTACATGTGGGTTAATCTCCTTCTAAATGAGTAAGCTCGATCAACACGTGAAATATTTAATAAGATGAGATAGAATATTGTAGAGTTAGGATTCAAATTCAAGAAAAACTTCTACTTGCATATTATGTAAAATCACCAGCTGTCACTTGTCTTAAAAGTTTAAACTGATAAAAATAATTAAATTTATTTATTTATAGTATATTATTAATAATGATGAAATTAGGATATTCGATATCTCAATTAGAGAAATTGTAATTTGGACTATGGAAGTTGTTTGCTTGATTATTTGAAAGGTCTACACTTTTAATTTCCATGGAGGAGAACATGGAAGTTATTGGTTATCCATTACGTACACAGGCAGATCTACTAGCCATCTAAGGACTCAATTTCAAGTGTGATAAGAATATATACGGGTCTCTTAAACAATAGTATTATATGGCTAACCAAATTACGTACTCATCGTGATAAACCATACGACTTTATTTGATCCCCACCGCGTAATCCCTTTGAAAAAGTTGTTAAATCTTAGATTCATATAAAAAATTATTTTTTTTATAATAATAGATCCAATTTTTTTTAAAAAAAAATAGACAGAACTTACAGATTATAGAACTGTATATATATATATATGTGTGTGTATATATATATATATATATATATATATATATATATAGCATTACTCATTTAGAGATATTAAATTTAAAACTACGTATTGTTTGCCAAAAGGTGATCTTATCTATGGTTCGCATGCATTTTTAGTTGCAAGCAAGACATCTCCCCTCGGCAATAATGTAGGCAATAGATTACAAAGATTTGCATAAAATATCATATCTGGTCACAATAATAACCCGACACATATGTTGCTGACTTCATTAGTTCGATTACACAAAACATAAGTACTTAGGTTTGACTTTGCTAGCATATATACACACTAATTTTATCGAAGACCTAACATTAATTAACCAACCTTCTACCACCGGCTAAACTCGAAAGCTTTATAACCACCAATCCCACAAAAAAAAAAAAAATATCAACCAACCACTTAAAATTGTCTGTGATGCACCATACGATATCGATATTGGATCCTCTATATATGATAATTTAACCTTAATTATTTCTTTGGCTTTTAACCATTTGGGATAGAGGGATAGAAAAAGGATCGTGCTACACCCACCGAGAGCGTACCACGATAAAATAGAAAACTCACCAAAAAGGCTATAATTGGTCTCTCTTTTTTTTTTTCATACATTTTTTATACTTTTAAATATTTACAAAAAAAATCATAACATCGTTAAAAAATACTTTCTTAATCATTAAATTAAAAAAATAATAATAAATTTAATGTCTTGGGAGACTATCTCGATGACACAAGCATTTTTCATAGACCAATTAGAGAGAGGTCAAAATATTGTAGGTGCCTCTTAAATAAAAAGGATAATTAATCCGCTCGTCTTACTTATTATCAAGTGAAATATTAAATATGTTGAAATATAAACTTAGAATTAAAATTCAAAATCTCTGTCTAATATCAGGTTTATAAATTATCATATTCTTATAAAGTTTAAATTAATAAAAATAAATAAATTTAATTATTAAAATTATATCTAGCTCATCAACACTTTCGTTTTCAAGAACATACAAAGTGGAAATTATATATAAAAAATAAAAATCATTTTATCTTCAAGTAGAATTTTTGCATTGAGAATTGCCTGCCATTATATATATATATATATATATATATAAATATATTTATATAGATGGGTTTAAGAGATTAATGCGAGTTGTCAACTTCACTCTTAAAGTAGACAATATGGTGAGGAAATTGGACGTCTCTATTTAGGAAATCCATGAACTGAACAAAATGTCATGCGCCTAAAAGTAAAAGCAGATGGATCAGTACTACTGTTGACATGCACTAACCAGACATTAGTGAACATATATTATATATATATATAATAACGTGGGGATGCTAATTTGATTTCTTGACTGTACTAGTTCAGTTCGGTTTAGATTAATTACATTTTTTCTAATAATTAAATACAAAACTCTCGAATCATTAAATTCATCTCAATTAAAAAAAATTTTACACATGAGACCCACAACTTATTTCAACTCAACACCTATTTTCATGCGGGATCTACAACCTTTATCAACTTCCTATAAATACATCTAAACTCATCTTAACGTCTAAAAATATCTAAACTTATTTTACATGGACTTCACTAAACTCATTTTATTATCTCAACTCATTACTATTAATAGACAACTTAACTTAGTTCAACTCGACTCAACTTACAAATGCAGGCTAATTGTTTGTTTTAACCACATTTTGCGTTGTGTTCTTTTTCATCGTAACAGGATTCGAATAGTCTGTACGTGATGCTGGGCTGGGCTGCATGGCTACTTAGGTCAAGGCCCTTATCCCAATACTAATAATTGGGCCTTAACCGATCGATTTTATTTCTGATGTATATTACATTAGATAAGATAGCTATAAAAATTAAAAGGCTACGAACAGCTTGGACAATTTTCCAAGTTCTAACTCATAGGAAAAACCCTAGCTATCCCCCAGACTCAGGCTGTACTCCAACTTTCTTCACAATCAAGATTCAATTAATAGACTACGAATTTCTATATTGTTTTAGTAGAGTTCTAGCAACTGTTGTGGATGTGGATAAGTAGCGGCCATGAATATTCTTGTGTAGACGGACGACTTTTCAAGAGTAAAATCACAATTCATCTTGAAAGTTTAAACTAATAGAAAGAAATAGATTTAATTATTTGCTTAATACTCATCTTCACGTGTAGATTAGACTCTAGTATAAAGTGAGAATTCGAACTTAAAATTTATGATTTGATATCATGTGAAATCAATATCACTTATTTCAAAAGCTTAAACTAATAAAAATATATGGATTTAATTATTTGTATTATATATTTAACATCATGCACCAAAGCTTCATAAAAGATTACCAAATTCTGAGAATCCAAACAGAATTTAGAATCAATGCCACGAGGTTTGAATTGAATGAAAATAGCTAAAATCAATAATAAAAGATTTTTTTTTCTGTTTTTTTTTTTATTGGCATCTAAATGACATCTGATTCTCATCCTTTCATTTTGAAGTCTTTGCAGGTTTCAAATGCGACTTTCAATATATATGGGTCTCTATTGCTTTTACTTGAAAAGACACTCATTGCAAGGGTTTTAATATATATTATAGAACTGTCATTGACGCGACTGATCAGATTCCAGTCTTTAATTTGACCCTTATAAGGTCTATTTCTGAAACTTATTATGGAATATGTATACATCTATTTGTTTTGAATAGAAAAAAGAATACATATATATATATATATATAGTACTCTTCCTTGCCTGCGAAATGTTAATTGCAATATGTCTTGGTATCTATTGATTAAAGAACCATTTAAGCATTGTAGAGGTACCTTCTTAATTGGCTCAACAACTCCGGATGGGGTAGCCAACACTTTCTAGAATATTATCATTTTAAAATATATACCATCGATAAAAGTAGCTGTATTTCTCATCGCATTATGCTGTTATGACACTAATCATCTCTTTATCAATATGATATAATGGAAGTAGAATAAGAGTGTAGTATATAAATATATATATATATATATATAATACTTTTCTATATTTTTATAATTTATAATTTCTTTTTGTACGTCTTGCGTATAAAATGGTGCGCCATAAAGCCGAACGATCATAAAAAAAACGTCAAGCTAAGAATCAAGTGAACAATACATGATATCGTTCAATCTTGTAACTATATGAAGCAAAATAATTAATCCCATAAACTCCAAATTAAAAGTCGACCTCGGGATATCATATGGTGATATTGAACTTTACCTGTATCATGTCAATGGTACATACGCGTATACTCCATAAGCAAGAAGACATGATCATTACAAAGACCTTCAAAAAGTTTGAATAATTGATTAATTAATTAGTGGCTAGGCAGTCATTATTAATTGTGAGCGCTGTTCTCCAATATGAATATTGCATGCTGCTTGAATGATATTCCATGACCAAGATGATGAACAACGTCTCTTCCACGCTCATTGTGGAATAAAAGTTGAGAGTGTAGTAGTAATTAGGGGTGAGCAGCGGGGCGGGATAGGGGTGACCCCCGCCCCGCCCCGTTTATATATATATAAAATTATATATATATAAGTATATATATAAAAATAACCCAAGCATCGTTTCATGCCTTGGTTTTTTTTTTTTTTAAATATACAAATAACGAAACGATGCCGTTTCGTCAATGAAAAAACGACATCGTTTCATTTTTTGTTTAGATCCCCCCTAGATTACCCTACCCAGATTCTCTCTCTCTCTCTCTCTCTCTCTCTCTCTCTCTCTCTCTCTCTCTCTCTCTCGCTTGCATTCTTCAATCTACATCTCCGTTTGTCACCGTCGCCGTAGCCTTCTGTGACTCTGTCGTAAAAGGTAAGAAATTCTAAATCTATTTTAATTTTTTGTGATATTTATTTTATGGAATAGAGATTGGAAGAAAGATGGGGTGTAATCGGATATGGAGGATGAGATTTTGTGAATTGTGTGCTGTGGAGACTTGATTGTGTATGTGGTTTGAATGATTGATGAACAATGTGTATTGTATAGTCATGTGTGAATCTATCCGTGACTGATGACTCTGTGGTTTATTTTTTCATTTTTTTCGAAATACCATAAAATAGTTTAGGAACCCCTAAATCAATTTATGGTTTCCTAAGTAATCATTGTGAAGATGATTGTCATTGTGAGAGATTTCGAATATTTGGTTTTGAGAGTTGTTTTTATTGTTTGTTAGGTTTTGATTTTCTGCTTTCTTGATAGTTTCAGTACATAGAATTCCAAAGTACGAGCAAAAGGTTGTTGTGACTAGGGGTGCTACACTTGTGACCACAACTCTATGGTTGTCTTTTTAAAGAGGTGTCACTGAGCTGTGTTTAACTTAAAATGTGATAAATAATGTTTTAGTAAAATCTCTAGTCAAGTGGGGGTCTTTATCATAACATCATGATTTAGAGATATGTTCATGTTTCTAAGTTTAATTGCTTGATTTCATATCCTTTGCTAGTAGAAATTTCTCAATACATTTTTTTTTACTTGTAAAAAGAAATTTCTAAATCAAAACATGTGGTGTTTGTTACATCGTAAAAGATAGTTGCTAGACCGGAAAGCAGTAGTGAATTGACATCTTTAAGTATTTAAATGAAAATTTTATATACTTTATAAATGAAAAATATTATTATCAATTTATTAGAATTTATTTCTCTAATGATTGTTTATTTTTTAAATACATTCTATTTTTATTTTGATAATGTCCAATA
Source organism: Juglans regia (assembly GCF_001411555.2). Taxonomy (NCBI): domain Eukaryota; kingdom Viridiplantae; phylum Streptophyta; class Magnoliopsida; order Fagales; family Juglandaceae; genus Juglans; species Juglans regia. The sequence goes on from NC_049905.1 coordinate 2,595,063, forward strand.
GCGTCTAATAATGATATTCATTTTCATCAATTGAACCCAACTAAAGGTGTAAACATTTTTTTTTTTTTTTTTTAATGTTTGATGCTTTTAATTTGGGTATTTCATTTTTTTTAACGTTTGATGTTTGATCTTCCAACTTTCAATATATATGTTAATGTTTGGATGTTAATTGTTTGACATGTTGTTGTACTTATTATAATTTCAGATTTCTTGTTTGCTTGAGTTCAAGGATATGCCAGCAGATTCTAGTGCGAGCTCTCATTTTTATGTTCAGGATACCCCTACTCCTACTTCTATTCCTACCCCTACCCCTACCCCTGGCCCAACACCTACCCCTAGGGCACCTTGCCCTACCCCCAAGCCTAGCAAGAAACCTGCTTCTATAGTTTGAGCTTATTTCACCAAACTAGAAGGTGGTGACCCCAATAACCCTCAAGCCAAGTGTAACAATTGTGAAAAAATCTATGGATGCCACTATAGAAAACATGGTATCTCACAATTAAAGGTGCACTTAGAAGAGCAATGTAAAAAAAGTCCAATATTAATATTATTACAGGAGAATAACCAATCTAGGCTAGAAATTGGACTTCAAAAAATCACGGATGAGACTAGTGGGGGTGCAACTTTGAGGGGGTGTATTAAATATGATCCCGATGAGTGTAGAAAATACCTAACTCGTATAGTCATCATGGATGAGCTACATTTTCAAGTTGTTGATAGGAAAGGGTTGCAAGCGTTTGCTCGCTACTTGGAACCAATGTTTAATATTCATTCTCGCCACACGGTGGCAAAGGATGTAAAAAAATATTTTTGGTCTGAAAAAGAGAAGTTGAGGGGCAATTGGCGGGTCAATTTGTTTGTTTTACCACTGATACTTGGACATGAGTCCAAAATTTTAATTATATGTCTTTAACTGTGTATTTTGTTGATTGTAATTAGACATTGCATAAAAAAATTATAAAATTTTGTCAAATCACCGATCATAAGGGTGAGACAATTGGGAAGGTCTTGGAGGCTGCAATAAAGGAGTAGGGGTTGACCTGAGTTGTTACAGTCACAGTTGATAATGCCTCGTCTAATGATGTAGCATTGGAACATCTGAAAACCTATCTTAAATAGGCAAATAAGACAATCATGGGTGGTGAGTGTCTGCATGTAAGATGTGCGGCACATATTCTGAATCTTATTGTTACTGATGGTTTGAAAGATTTTCATGACTCGATTGCTCAAGTCAGGACTGCTGTGATATGGGTGAGATATTCCCCTTTGAGGTTAGAGAAATTCAAGATTGCTTCGAGGTCTGTTAGCCTAACATCCAAGAAGGGCATTTGTACTGATATACCTACATGATGGAACTCAACATTTTTTATATTGGAGGCGACCCAAGAATATAAGCTGACATTTGCACTATTGGGTGATAAAGGCATCTAATATGTTAAGTACTTTGATAATCACGAGGGATTGGGAAAACTTGTAGATGATGATTGAAAAATTGTATCTATTTTTGTAAAATTTTTTAGGTTTTTTTATGAGGTCACCACGACGATATCTGGAACTTTGTACCCTACATCCCATCAATTCTGTCAGCAAATATGTAGGTAAAAGAAGAATTAGATGACATGGTCGCAGGTGGTCACATTAGGCAGTGGGAGATGGCATTGATTATGAGGTTAAAGTACGACAGGTATTAAGGAGATTTTACTGGGGTTAATATTTTGTTATATGTAGTTGTCGTCCTTGACCCGAGACTTAAGGTGGATGGTATGGTATTTGGATTGAGCCTTGCGTATGAGCAATCATGGGTGGAACTTATTGCAGCAACGGTTCAGGAAACCCTTAGTAGATTATTTGATGAGTTTACCGTCCTACGGGGTGGTATTATTGTTGCACCTACACCTACCCCCCACTGGTTCAAGAAGTCGATAGTGGGAAAAGACGTAGAATGGACTGAGGTGAGAGGTTTGAGCAGACCCCCTTTATCCGGAGTTCTGTAAAGGCTCAGTCAGAGATAGACATATACTTAGTAGCGGAGCTTCTACTATTTTTACGAGACTTCGATATATTAAGTTGGTAGAAGGTGAATGTCGTGAAGTATCCATTCTTAGAGAGATAGCCCACAGTCTTTTGGTCATCCCTGTTAGCACCGTAGTCTCAGAGTCGGCCTTTGGCACCGGATGGCGTGTATTGAATTAATTTCGGAGTTCATTAGCTTCTACTACTGTGGAGACTTTGATTTGCATGCAGAATTGGATCAAGGGAACTCCAATTCATGTTACAGATGTTCTTAAGTATGAGGAGGCCGACGTCGAGGAGGAGGGTGGTGATCAGCTTGGATATAGTATTTATTTTAATTTCATTTTCTAATTTCTTATTAATTTATTTATTTTCATTTAATTAGTATTCATTAAGATCATTTCGAATTTTATTGTTATAGTGATACATGAGACGGCGTCTACGGCTATCTCCGATGCAGTATGACTTTGTATTGGACCCACCATTGTCATGGTTTGCACAATTTGTCCCCCCCTTTTTTTTTTTGCATTTACAATTTTATATCATATTTTAGTATCTAATTATTTTGTTTGTATATTTTTTAGTTTTTATATTCTCAATATACATATGCCGAATCCTAATAACTGATCTATGCTCATCTGCTTCATCTTCATCTCAACCTCCAATTGCCCAATCCCAAATTCCCAATCTCATTTTGGTTAGTATTTTTAATATTTTGTATTTTAATTTTTAAAAATTTTTGTTTCATTTTATAAATTTATAATTCTAATTTGTTTTATTTTTAACTTATTAATATTTCAGGTTTTAAAATTATTAACTTTTATGATCTTAATTTTCAGTCTCACAGCACTCGACACAACTCACCACTCAGTAAACTCACCACCATAGCGTCATCCCAAATTGATCAAATTGAAAAGTTATGAGTTATAATTGTTAATTTACAATTAAGTGTAATGTTTCTACAATAGTTAATAGTACAATTTGTAGTATTTAATATTTATAGAGGAGTTTATAATATTGTAATAGTTTATTAGTTCTCTTAGAGTCTTAATTTGTATAATTGTAAATTATAATTTGTAATAGCTTAGTGCCTTAGTGATGATTATTACTTAATTAGTTAATCGTTGAAATTTAATATATACTTAATAGTTCTATTTATATATATTTTTAATTTTTAAATATACTTATTTATTTTAGTTAAAATCTGGACTCAAAGTAGTCCAAAAATATATTCTGGGTCATTTAAGGTCCAGAAAACTGAGGTGGACAAAAGGTCTAATAGGAAGGACGAACGGATGGGAGCCCACCCCCGCACCCCGGCGAGCGGACGGGATACCCCGCCTCCGCATGGGTGGGGGCTGGGTATGGGGAACAATTTCCCACTCCTGCCCATGCGGGGGTGAGGGAGTGGTGGCTCCGTCCCGTAGGGGCAGGTAGCACCCTTAGTAGTACTTAATTAATGTTGTGGAATTTTACTGGGTCGCACGTATAATATAGAATGTGCAGCCAACCTGAATCATAAAGATTCATGAGGACTTTTACATGGAATGTGAAACGATCCACAAAAATAAAAAAGAGTTCGAAGAGTTCAAGAAAATCAAGGTCATGGGGCCTATATATATATAGAATTAATTTCGTCAAAAAACGCGTACGTACGTATAGCTAGCCGACATGGTTTTCGCCCTCAAGTACTATTGCATTCCTGCATAACCGGCGCTAATTGTATTTGCAAAGCTACGATACCTATCAATCAGAACAAGGATGAAAGAAAATTAAAAAAAAATAAAAATTAAAAAAAGAAGAAGGATGAAGAGATTTTGCAAAGTACTTTAGGGTTTAGATTATACACAAAATAGATAAATAAAGTCGATCGAGGTCATAAATTATATAAATAACATTTAATGCTGTTTGAGAAATCCATACGGATCGATGACAATAGATGTTATATGAGCTTCATTTTATATGTTTATCTGGTTTTACTTTACACTAAATTCTAAAATTTGTACATAGATAAAAATCTTAATCCATTAATATCGCCTGATTAATCAGTCATCGGTTTATAGATGTGCATATGTCCTGATTTCCTTAGTTATCTATTACTCTAAATGGGTATATATTAAAATTGCGTTTTCTAAGTTGAGATGAGATGAGTTGAATTTTTTATGAATAGAAACGAGTTAAAAGGGTAGAGTAAGTTTTATAGGGCCCACTTAAAATGTGTTTGGATGTTAAAATGAGTTTAGATATATTTATAAAAATTTGAAAAAAGTTATAATTCTCGCATGTAAAGAGGTATTGAATTAAAAAAAATTATGGTCTTATGCACGTGTAAAGAGATTTTAAGTTAAAATAAATTTAATAATTTGAGAGTTGAGTGTTTAGATAGTAAATTCAGTTTAAAATTATACTGAATATAGAGTCTATCAACCAAACGGCTACTCTAGTTTTTCTATATACAATCGAAAGAAAAATTATTAATATCAACCTATTGTTAACTGTAGTCGCAATACACCTAATGTGTTGAGTTAAAAAAAAAAAAAAAATTGTAAGGTGTGCGGCCGATGTATAACCGGGCTACAAACGAAAACCCACAGTCGCCGCGCACTAATGTTCGACGTGGTTGGGTCCCACGTTAGATATTAAAAAAAGGAAAAAAGAAGAAGAAAAGCAATACGCGAGAAGAAAGCACCCTCGGTGATTGGGTCTGGTGATATCCCACGAAGAAGAAGAAAATCGTCCCTGGGGTGTTCGCATTTTCGGCCTGGAAGCCAGCTTCTTCTCCGGCCAGCGAAATCGGCTCTTTCTCCTCCCGCATTTTCGTCTCCGAGATTCGACGTGGTGGCAAGGCATGAATTCGCATTGGATATTGCAATAATACACACTCTCACGGTAGTTTTCAATGTTGTTTTGGAATCAGAAATTTTTTCAAATTAAGGGCAGGTTTGGGAGTAGGATACGACACAAAATTTGCATCTCATCATTATATATTTTTTGAATCCTCATACAAAATATAATAAATAATTTAATTTTTTTAAATTTTAATTCAATTTTTTTAAATTCCAACGCAATAATAATACTAAAACATAATATTTTAAACATTAAAATAAAACACAAAATTCTCATCTCACTCTCGAAAGAAAGGTTTCTACAGAGCCAAATCAGCTTTTCTCCTCCCGCATTTTCGTCTCGATTTTGCTTATTTATTAGTGCATAGCGATTGCAGCTATTTTGACTGCGAATAGCTTTTATTTATTTAATGAGTTATGTTATATCCAGTCGTAGAGTACGTAACAGTCGTACAGTTATTTTAAAAAATAATAAAATTTATTATTAAAAAGTTAATTAATTTTTTTATATAAATTTTATATATATTTATTTTTTTCAAAATAATTATGCGGCGCTTACGCATGGACTATAACTATCATTTATCTTATTTATATAATATTGTATCAATTGATATCATTTGATTAATTAGGACTTTATAATCAGTTTTCGTAATTCAATATATATAATTGGTATATGCTTTCTTTGTAATAATTAAGAAGATCAGGAACGATGAAGTTCACAGTGTTTTTTTAATCCTCGTGTATTCCCTTCTTCATGGTAATGAAAGAGAGGGAGTAGTCAAAAAAGAACGAAAACATTCACTTTCAAAAAGATCGCAATCTTTATGGAATACTTTACAGTTTCTTGCATCTCTCCAGTTTATATACAGGAGCTATTGATTTTTGCTTCAAGACCTTCTAAAAGATTTGGTCGGTAGTTAATGCAAGTAAAAGTATTTAAATTTGAGAATTATTATAGACATAAAGATATTACACAAAATAAATTCACGTACTGATGTAGATTCATAGAATCCGTTAGATTTATTTTATAATAAAAATAATTTTATAATCTAACGTACCACATCAATTTGTGAGTTTACTTTTGTATAATCTATTTATGACTAAAATATTTTCGTTTAAATTTACGTTAGAAAGAAAACTCTGTTTTTTGTAATATTTATCGTTCTTATTATAAGGTATACAAGGTTGCACACTTACTTTAAAAAAAAAAAATAGATAAATTTAAAATTTATATAGAAAATAATTTTTTTAGATAAATGTTCAAAACTTACACACTCTATAACTGTATATGGCATTACTCAATTTTCAGAACTTCTTACAATAATTGTCCCTATTTTAATCAATCATGAACGTAGTTGAACTTTATTAACTACACCTAATGTATGGGGCAGGTTTTGCGTTTGATTCTTGGTTTTGGCCAACAAAAAGTCGGTGATAATTATATCTGTGTGTGTATGATGGAACTTCGCAAGGACATACGATAATATGTACAACAAAATACAAATGAATCAAAAATATTTCGGAAGACTTTGGAGTCACTTTCATATACATATATGTATATATGCTTTCATCCCAGTTAAGGGAAATTAATTATGAATGAGGATTGGATATTGATGGGACATGCAAATATCAAGAGAGGCAAAGCAAAAAATAAATAAATAAGTTCTATTTAGATATAGAAATACTCTCAATCCATCTCATCTCATTTTATCATTATAATTTTTTTAAATTTTTATATAAAATATAATAAAAAAATTATATTTTCAAATTTTAAAATAATAATAATATTATAATAATATTTTATTCAATTTATATAAAATTATCTCATCTCGTTTTATCTTATCTAATTATCTAAAATAATTCTAAAATAGAAATATAAAAGAAAATCATTGTTAATTGAAGTTATCTAATATTGTTAAGATGACAAGACATGAGAGAATGATAATCAAAGGAATAGATAGGGGATTTTCTTTTCCTAAAAAAAATGATGTATTTGCTATAAATCTTATTATAAATTTCTTGCAAATTTCAAGCTATTGGTGACACGGCATCAATGAAATAAATATTAGTTGACTCATTTTTTTAATTTAACTTTTAATTGGTGATTCATCGGGTTTGTAAAATCTAAACTTATATAATTCTTGTATTTCTTATAAATAAAAAATAAAAAATCAAATCAAATGGGAAGTAGTACTATCGTTCCATCATTCTCATTTGGGTATACGTATAAATAACGTAGCATAAAGCTCAACCGAATCGATTAAAACAAGTACTATACATCCCACAAACTACATATGTGACACACAATAAATAAATAAATAAAATAAAATCATTTACACCTCAAACTATCATGTAAAAGTAAAACCAAAATGATCTATCAACCACCAAGAAACTTTTGACCTCACCAACATGAACCTCATTAAAAATCAGAAACTCCCAACTTGTCTAGATATATGTCTACATATATTAATATATATATAAATAAATATTTACATCGAGAATGAATTCATTTTTATAGAAATTGATCATTTTCATAGAATATAACTGAGCACAAATAAATATTTTTCTTTTAATATTAACAGTAAGAGTAATAGAATGCATGCATGATGCAGCCAAGAACTTGATATGTATAATAATTTCTTAGAATTCCTTCAACCCCACTAGAACCTGATTTCTTTTCTTTTTTTTTTTTTAATTTTTTTATACAAAAATTTAAATGTCATAAGCTCAAGTGGAAAATGTTTCCTACCTAGGGTAGTTGTAAAGCTTGGATAGGAGGATTTGGGACGCCTACATTTAGGTATCTATTTCCATACGTACTAACCAAACATACAGCATAAAACCAGTATAAGGAAAAAGGAAGAAAGAAAAAAAAAAATTGTACTTGCTTTTTACTTAACTCTATCTATAAAGCCCAACAAAATGCCAACGGCAATGTCGTTTGTACAAGAAGATAGGAACCTTCCCGTTCAACTTTTGAATAGTTAACTTGGTTTCGTACGAGGGATCAAGAATTTTATAGAATTCTTAAGCTATAAGTTCAATTTCAATCATTATTTTCAAACTTAATCATATAGATTTTGTCCAATTCACAAAATTTTTTCCAAAAAAAAGACAAAAAAATATGAACCAAAATAAAGATAAATCAATATTTAATAAAACAAAAACTCTACTAATATGATTGATTACGTTATTTTTTTCAATATAAAATAATTGTTTTGATCAATCGTATCAGTAGCGTATATAAAAAATATATAAAAATAATTGTATGTAACATAATTTATTTTTAAATTCAAGCTTACACGTCAAATACCTATGATTATTATCTGCAAAAAATATTTTCAAAATGTAACATTTCTGTTGACACAAAATATAATTATGTGTAATTTTTTTTTTTTTACTTTTTAATTTCCATTGGACCACCAAGCTATAGAATTAAACTGGAAAAGGAGAGTTCGGGAGCTCTGCTTCTAGGAATAGGACTGGGTCTCCTCTCCTTGCCCCTAACTAAACGGCGTTAACTGATCCAACCCCAAACCCTTATAAAACTCCTTTCTCAAAGGGAGAGATTGGTTTCCCACCCTTCATTCCCATCACCCTTTTCAACCAAAGATCCAAAATTGGAGGAATGTATATCATCCTCAAAAATAAAAAAAAAAAAATAAAAAAAAAAAAATTCTAGATGTGAAAAAAAAAACCGTAAACTAATTATCGTTTTAATTAAGTAAATAAATAAAAAAATATAATTAATTATGTTTTCAAAAATGAGAATTACAACAGATATAAATAGATTACACAAAATTAAATTCACAAATTGATGTAGCTTTATGACATCCATTAGATCTATTTTATCATAAAAGTAACTTTATAAAATAATACACCACATCAAGTCATGTCAATTTGTGAATTTATTTTTATATAATCATTTCGTGGTTAAAGAATAATCTTACTTTCTTGATGACATTTGCTAGCTCCCTCTCTTCCAAGGAAAAGTAACCAATGGGATGGTTGGTTGGTTACCCATTTTAGGGGTTCTCAGACTCCTGCGTGGTTACAACAAAACCAACTTGTCCATATCAAAAAAACAAAAAACAAAATTTTCTCTACTTCCCAAGATGCCCTTCATGAAATTTCATATATTTAGCATTAATAAATATAATATGCTACATTAAATATTTAAGAATGTGAAATAAATTTCCAAATGGAAAACCCACGTATTTCCATGCAATTTTTTCTGTTTATTTTTATCAATTTCAAGGATTTGTGGAGAGGGGATTTTGGGGAAATTGAAAATATGTAAAAAAAAAATGAGGTGGGAAATAAATAATACTAGAAACGGGCAAGGGTTGCATGTTACATGTCGCTCTTTCTCCTCTCATGCATAGGGGCAAATTAATTAATTCAGTTTCTAATTAATTGTTTTTAGCTGTTTTTAATGAGAAAGATTAAGTCCCTAATCAAAAGGAAAAATCCTTTTTTTTTTTTTTTTTAATTTTTAGGAAGTATTACAAATATTAATAATAATAATAATATAATTATTATTTTGGTAGCATTGTATTTATCAATTGGTGGAGGAATGCTTGTCACCTACTCCTTTTTTTAGTTTCCACTCTCTCTTTCACATTGAAAGAAAGAGAACGCCAGAGAGCTCAGAAGCTTTTCTCTCGGAGAGACAAATAGGCATATAGCTCTCTGTTTCCTGCTCTGCTTTCTGGGCTTTTTTTTGGGATTGTGATGGAGAAGCACAAGTGCAAGCTATGCTCCAGAGGCTTCTCTAATGGCAGAGCTTTGGGGGGTCACATGAGGTCTCATATGTTGAATCTTCCAGTTCCTGCAAGACCAGAATTATCTCCATTACCACCACCACCACCACCAGCGCCGGCGCCGGCGCCACTACCACCACACGACCAATTCAGTGAGACCGAGTCTGCTTCGTCACCATCATCTTCCTCTGGTGAAGAGGAAGGAGGAGGAGAAGAAAAGGGCCTCTGCTATGAGCTGAGAGAGAACCCAAAGAGAAGCATTCGATTCGTAGATCCTGAATTTTCTTTTGCTGTGGATGCTGGGTCTGTTGTTCTTCAAGATGGGGAGAGCGAAACTGAGTCTTCAAAGAACCCGACTCGGCGACGATCCAAGCGGACTCTGAATTTAGAACAAAAGTACCATCTTCTTCATCATGATCATCAGCGAGTTCAAGAACAAGATGATGATGCTATGAAAAAGCTCAAGTTCACGATGAACAAGGCTGAGTCATGGGCTGAGCCTGAACCAGTGAGTTCGATCTCCGACACTACTACCGAGGAAGATGTTGCCTTTTGTCTCATGATGCTCTCAAGGGACAAATGGAAGAAACAAGAACAAGACGACGAGGACGAAGACTTGGAAGATGAATCAGAGAGATCCTTGGAGGATATGACCGACGAGTCGGAGGAACAGCTCAAGATGTCTAAGACACGAACGCGAGGCAGGTACAAGTGCGAGACATGCAAGAAAACCTTTCGTTCCTATCAAGCTCTTGGTGGACACAGAGCAAGCCACAAGAAGATCAAGCTTAATTCTGCTCCAATTTACGAGCTCAAGTTGGAGCAAAAAAATGCGGGTCCTCCGTCTATGACAGAGAAAAAGATTCACGAATGCCCTGTTTGTTTGAGAGTATTTGCTTCTGGACAAGCTCTTGGCGGGCATAAGAGAACCCATGTAACTGGCTCCGCACGGCCTCCAGCTTCTGTTAGAAGTTCAAACAAGCTTGGTCAAGCTTTCATAGATCTTAATCTTCCAGCTCCAATGGATGATGACGAGTTTAGCCAAATCGAGCTCTCTGCGGTGTCTGATGCAGAATTCGTGAACCCCCATTAGGCAATGAACTTCTTCAGCTAGCAATGAATCTTGCAGCAGAAATAGGTTGAACCCAAGGTAAAAAATTTTGGTCTTTCGGTGACCTTGGATCTAGTATTATGTCCAAGTTATTGTTATTCAAATTGGGTTGTTTGAATTTTGATAACTCTATATCTATAGAACATTATTCTTCTTCCACGTTCGAACTGTATTTCTTTTACCATAATTCTGTTCTGTTTTCTCTAACAAGTAACAACTGATTTGGAGCATCCATTAATGGAGGAAGGAACCACATATTTATTTTCCGATTTGCTTAATTTGTAAGCAATATTTACTGTCCTAATTTGCTCCTTTTTTTTTGTTTCTTTTTGCGTGATTATAGAATTCTGCAGAAGAAGAAATCGACGTTTTTGTTGATAAGTTCTGTTTCAGTTTCCAAGCGGTTCAAGGGAACTGTTCCACCATTAATTTTTGCTGAATATATTACAGAGTCATTTTCAAAAGAAGTTGATCAACCTGTACTTTTTTTGTAATAGAAAAGTAACTTCCACCTCTTACCAACTGTTCCAAATATATATATATATATATATAATATCCTTTCAGCCCAAGACTGTTTCAAGCTTTTCTCATAGATCTGCAAAAACCAGCAGAGATTAATGACTGTGATAAAAGCCTTGAAGGGTGCATCTGATTTTCTAAATATCTGGGAAATCTGGAAAGGGTGATCTGATCACGAGAAAAAGCAGAGTTTCTAGTTTTTGCCGAGGATGCAATTTTGTTTTGTTTGGTTGTGACTTTTGAGGTATCTGGCTGAGCCAGACCTTGAAAATATATGGAATCTCTCAATCACATTCATTAAGGTTGCGTTTAGTTAGTGATTTGATATTATATATTCACAATATTATTACGTGAATAATAGTAAAAAAATAATAATAAAATATTAAATAGTAATAAATAATAAGAAAAAGTATGTAAAATATAATAAAATAATAATGAATATTTCAGCGTATTTTTGTGACTTAACCGAAGTCGAAATGGGTATTAATTAATTACAAAATTTGATAGAAAACAAAAATGAAAAAAAAAAAAAAAACATTTGGGGTGCTCAAATGTCATAAGAACAGGCAGATCCTTTCAAGGAGTAGGGCTAGCATGATGTTCTGTTTTGACATCCATTAGAGCTACTTACCACCAAGAAACAAAGACAAAAAAAAAAGGTATCCAGGTAGAGTAAGCAGAAAAAGATTCTGTCAATCTGAGCATCAAATTTTGGTTAAAGATGCAACCTTTTATTACCATCTCCTGATACAAGAACTAGTATACCAATCTATGTTGTCTGGTTTTACGATGAAACTCACATCTTTTTTTTTTTTTTCCCTGAAAGTCGAAAAAGTTTAAGAACAGTAAGTATGAGAGTAGTGGAACTAGTTGCCCCAAAAAAAAAAAAAAACCTCACACCCAAGACAGTAGTGGAACTGCCACTATGAAGTTATTACTCTTAAATTTCCTCCAATTGAGGTGCACCAGAACACCAGCAGGTTTATCTGTTGGCTGCACCAAGAAGACCGGCTCTTGTTTTTTGTTTTCTTTTTTTAATGTTTTGAAAGGGCTAAATTACAGGATGGTGTTGTGTGTTCTGATCCTAAATCCTTGCTTCCCATTATATTTTATGGGAAAATTAATCTCTTCAGGCCAGAAAGGTGAAGGTGTTGACTGTGCACTGAGAAAATGACAATTACATGTCATGCTTAGCGCTGCTTCTTTGAAGGGAGTTGCTTATTCTGTTGCCACTTGGTAGTTGGTACTCTGTTCATGACTTCAACTAGATGGGGAAAAAGAGAAAAGAGAAGAAAAGCACGGGTTATGACTTCATCTTTCCATCCTTTTGTGTCCATGCATTACCTCCTTATTTTTTTTTTTAATAGCAATGCTAGGTAATACAAGTATAGCTATTTTAATTTTAAAATTTTTTAAAATTATAAAATTATTCATTTTAAAATGATGTTTTCTCTCATTTAATAATGTGCTTATACATGCAGTCCCCATTTGAAAACTGTAAATAGAATTTCTCTTTTTTTAATAGTATTTTATTTATAGAAAGAATTTTACAAAAATAAATTCATAAAATGACATAATTTAATGTAATACATCATATGATAAAGTAAATATAACATATTATATAAAATCATGTCATTTTACGAGTTTATTTTTACAAAATATCTTTATAATTATAGAACATCTCTAATTTTTTTGTTACAAGAGGAATATAATTTCTAGACCCAATTGAACACATGCATTCATTTTTTTATTTTACTTAGGGGTTATTTGGAAGATGCTTCATCTCATATCATTTTATTTTATTTCCAAACATCATTCAAATATAAATATAAATATTTTTTAACTTTTTAACTTTTTTATCTAATCATTACTTAATGATTACAATTTTTTTAAATTTCCAAACAGAATACAAAAAGTAATTAAACTTTTTTAAATATCAAAACAAAAATTATATTTTAATAATATTTTTATTTAACTTTTTCTGTTTCATTTTTCAAAATTATATAAAACTTCATAACTTAAATTATTTTATTACTATTCACAAATTTTTCATCTCATCTCATTTTCCAAGCATATGCTTGATCCTAGGCATCCCAAGTAGTTTCTTGCTCCTTTCAATAATAAATTTGGGTTTGTTCCTTTCTTATTCTTACTTTGTTCTCATCAAAACGGTATTGAGGAGAGAAACCAAAGATTGATACTATCTAGCTGGGCATGATAATAAAACATCTTACATCAATTAGGGAGTGAGTTCCCAAGAAGGGGCTTAGACAGCTGAGAGTCACAGACTTGAGTCATAGCTTGACCAAACCTCATTAAAAGCAAAATGGTACTGAGCCAGTGGGCAGACCACGCACTTTTTAAAAGAAAGTGTTTTGATCTATATTCCATTGTGAAATTATTCTGCAAAAACTAACCTGTTTTCTGTTCTTATTTTTTGCTCTAGTTGGGTAGAACAAGCCATTCAAACAAGTCATTGTCCTCTTACTTGAAGCCTACTTTAGTGTATTTGCAAATAGAAATGATTTGTATGAGTCTCAAATAGACAAGTTTTACACAAAACTTTTATAAAAAAAGGACCTTATCTTAAAAAAAGTGTAAAACATTATTCTTTATTAGTGGGACCTTTTTTTTTTTATTATTTTTTATAAAGGACTTATATGAGACTTGTGTATTTAAAACTTATACATAACATTACTCATTTGCAAAACTCAATAGAACAAGGCATACTATTTTTTTTATGGAATCAGACTCATTTCATTAATGAACCGAAGTTACATCTATTGATTTATCAATATATAGAAAATCTAGACTATAAGCCAAACTACGCATCAATTAATGCGTAGTTTGGCTTACTATTGCGTTCAAATCAAGATCCTTAAGTTCTTGTCCAAACATTAAAATTTAAAATAGACGAGATATAGACATATGAAGTAAGACTTGTAGTATTTATTGCTAATTATTTTGAATTTACTGCTCTAAGAATAATCTAATTTCTAAACTCATTTCATATGTTTGACTCTCTGATCGCACTTTAGATCTTAAAATTTGAAAAAAAAAATTCAAAAAATCTGATCCATTGCATTGGAAATTTGTTTCTTGGCAAAATGATAACAGATGAAGCCTATATCTTTTACATTTTCCACAACTAAAAAGGCATATACCTTCCTGGATTAGACAGACTCCTACACTTGAAATTGGTGCAAAATGGAGTATGGAGATAGCTAGTTGGATGCCATCTTATTCTTATTCTTTCATCTAATCCATTTCAACCGAGCATTAATTTATCCAGAATTAAGTCAACCTTATCATGCTAATATACCCTACATAATGCCAATATATATATTTAAAAATATTAAAAATATTAAAATAATATAAATAAGAAAATTGAAAAAAATTAAAAAGAAAACTTTTGCATAGGGGCAGCGGTCATTGTTGGACGGCACCCTAGCAGGACTCTTCAGACTTTGCAAGTGGTAATGCTTTCTCATTTGGTTGGGTAATTTTCAAAACCATCCAAGCAAGAAAAAGGGAAAAAAAATAAGTAATATCAATTATAGTCTATTATATGATCAAAATCCTATTCTTTTAAGCAAAACTCTAAGTTTACAACTATTCTAGAATTATATTTGAGATAAAGGGTAGTTATATACACAAAATCGAAACTACTTTTAATAAAATAATATAATTACACTGACTAATTGAAAAATAAATTATAAAATAATTATAAAAGAGTTATAGGTATAGAATATCGGTCGAAAGCATTTACAAAAAGAAGGATCATAGCAATGGGCCAGTGGCAGGAGTAGGACAGACAACTTGGGATGGCTGGCCTCGGTGGTTGAGTATTTGAGAGTGGCTTCTCAGTCGGTGGGTCGGTCAATGTTGTTCCTGCATTCAAAAGATGAACATAAAGGAAGCAACAAAATTTGGAGGGTACTGTACATATTGTCGTTGAAGGTAAAGGCCGCCCAGGTGGTACTAAAGGTTTTGGGAGAGTGCCCTTTCATATATATATATATGCTCACATGGGGGTCCTTATATGAAAAGAGGTATCAAGCTTTGTATTCTGCTCACTCATTTTTATAGCCACCTTAGTTTTACCTTGCAATGTTGGGGGTGTGAGCTAGGCAGTAGTGTTATATATATATATATATATAGGTTTATATATGAAGCACATTCAGATCAGTACTTGTGCAACAATAATTTAATTGGACCACAAGCTATGGTCATGACTACTGCGTTACAAGTCTCAAAGCCATACCATTTCCTGATAGATATATAGAGATCAGAAACTCATGCATGCATGCATCTAGACAAGTTTTAATTTGATACAAATTATAATGAAAAATCTGGATTTAGATCATCGATTTACATATATATAAATTAAACTGATCTAGAACTCAGAATTATACATAAAAGCGTGTCCCACAATATTTATTAGTGTCTATATATATGTTCAACAAATTATATATGTAGAAACCCGGCCATTTTATGTGTCTGTCTCTCTTTCAATTTAAACTTTAATGTGACAAATGGTCCCATATATAATAACCGCCTAGTTAATAGTACTTAAAATGATACCCATTCCCTTTATAAGAAGATATCCAATTTTACCTAACATGTGCATGTCATGAGTTATATATGACCGCTCCACATGAACCACCAAAAACAAGAGAAATAATAGCCCTTATAATTAGCTCCCCATGCAACTTGTATTATTAGTAAGAGGGATCGATACAAAACGTATAAAGACGTACGATGGATGCTCCATTTGTTTCCAATTAATATCCCCCACATGATTTCTTTCATATTTTGCTATATTTTCTCACCAAGCAAACAGTAGTAGTACTACTCATGATGAGGTGCAGTGCTTTGGTTTCAATGCTCAACTCGTGACTTAACCATAAAATGGCACCCCCACCAAATTAAGTTTGACATTGAAGGCAGCTTATCCAACCTTTTCCGTGGGCTGCATTCTTGCAGATCACATCTTTGTGTTTCCTTTTGAACCAGTTTCTTTGTATTTTTATGCAAAATGTACGTAGGCATTGCCATTAGTTTACGCCACAAACACCATGATTCCATGACCCTTCTCCTAAGTCATACACACTCAAGAAAAAGCCTCTCACATTACGTATACCAAGCAGTGTACTTGGTCTCCCAGTGCATGTGATCTTCAACCCATGCATTAGAAATAATGCATGCTATTTGTGACAAAAATGACTATTTATAACAAGAATAGTCTCATTTTAATAAGAAATTATCATTTTTATAAGAAATAACTGATCACAAATTATAAGCAGTACTTCTCTCGTAGCATAAAAGAACTTGGGATTCTAGAATATATTTGCTTAAACAATGAATCAATTTTGCCATTTCAGCTTTTGGAGAGTAAGTATTCATTTTATTTTTTTGGTCATGAAGTATTTTTCAATATTTATTATCCCTTAGACCAATATTATTGGAATATTCGATCCTAATTCTGACTCTAATTCTACTTAATTTACTTCATTTTTTAAAATAAAATAAAATTTGGCAAGATGATACCTGAAATATTCAATGGTATGCATGACATCAAAATGATCTGGTCATGCAGCTTGCAGGCCAATATGTTTCCAGCATATATTAATTTCTATTCTCATATATATCAAGGAGACGACTATCGATTGGAGTGTTTGGGGACAATGACATGAGGGTTTAAAGTATTTACTAATTGGCTGGTCTATTTTGCAAATGGTCATCTTTGAAAATTGAAAAGCAATATCCTGTTGGTCAGGCGAGATCATTAATACTCCTCCTTATATTAACCTACCTATTTTATGCCCATAATTTGCCCTTAAATTGACTAAAATTCATGTCTGCGCCCGATCTTATAAATTAGACCAAGTATTTGAAGATTCAGCATATTTTCTCTAGCTGCATGGCGGTATGTATATGTAGTCATGTAAAGATATAGACACCATCTATACATATATACAAATTACGAACGTCCTTGAAATAAAAGCAAGACATGATGAACAACATGGTACGCATGATTTATCTAATTAATTTCTTGTATGTGTGGGGAGTTTAGTCGTTCTTCCCCTTTTCCTAGTCAAATACATCTTGTACACGCACACAACATGCATGCATGCACATACATTAATACTTGTATAATAATTAATGGAATCGCACAAGAGGTAGAAAACATATTATAAACGATACGTACCCACGAACCATTTTTCTACGCAAATCAGTTGACGTCATATATATATGTACATGATGCATGCATGTTCATCATATATATGCGATTACACCAAATTATATTGACTCATATTTTTCCCCAAAGCTCACTGCCTTTTTGTTCTTGTTTCTTAGCATATATACGCCCATGGCTTGAAATTGATTGAATATAATTTGACTTGCTTTTCTGCAAATGATAACTACATAAGAAATTTCCTTGAAGACTCACTATATATTAATTTCCATATAGTTTTAAAAACTAACTATTATATATATATATATGTATGTATATGCTATAGTCCCGATTTAAATTAATTTTCTTTACTTTTGAATTCCAAATTTGTTAGGATTTTACAAATTATTAATATGACTTTATTTGATAAGTTAGATTTTAAAGCTACTTTTATAGCGGTATATGAGCGATGCGTGTGCAAATAAGATTACACCAAAATATATTAACTCATCTTAATTAAAAGTTTCGTTCTTTAAAACAAATCATTAATATATCTACTTTTGCTTAGGTGATGAAATGATCGATCGTACTCTAATTTTTTACTTCCTCTAGTCTAGTTAATTAGGACAAGTACTGAATACTTACTGCAGCATCAAAACTTGTCAAGTGCGCGACCGACCTATGAATTTTGCATGCAGTAGTACCACAAACCGCCCGCAAAGTGAATAAATAACTTAATTTCTTTGCAAAAGTGGCTATCTATTTTCTTGATAATGAAAGCAACCTCAATGCCAAGCAACCATGGGTGATCGATCTGGACCACCCCTGGCTGGCCTATATATGAATGATCCCATAATTTCCTTCCCTTTTCTCTGATCTATTTTCATTTCTTTGGTTGCTTTGCATTGTTTTTATAATTATTCCGAATATAATTCATGTTGAGCAACCTGATGATGATCTCTACTCCTCATTTTATTTTATTTTTATTATTATTAGAAGAAAAGAAAAAACCTCAAGGGAGGCAAATGCAATAATATTTTGTTCTTGGGTTCTTTATATGGTATATATAGTAAATGGCCAGGTGGGAATCGGGATCTTCTCATGAACTTCTTAAAAGCCAAAAACACGTGCAGGGCTGTACGTTGCTCATGATCAATCATGTTATCTTCACGTGCATGCATTGGGGGGGCACGTTAGGAAATCTAGATGAACAACACTTTGAATTTCAAGAAGTTATTTATCAATCTTTTTAAGACCTCCTCAAAGTTAGGCTATCTATATATCAACTTGCCCTTTATCTGAAAAGGTGGCTTGGCTTCTCCCTGGTTTTGTGGCTTTGCACAGCTTCAACTTGCCCCTTTCAGATCATTAGCTTCATCTGGTTAGCTAGAGGTTTCTTTACTTGGAGGTGAGGTTGGGATATGGTTAACCAATTACAATGTGCCTAGTGCTTGCTAGCTACATGCACAACTTCATGATCAAGATGATATAACTTTAGCCATTAAACTTTGTTGTGCCTGTGATCAATTAGAGCTCGTTTAGATTCAGAGATTATTTCATTTTATCTTATCTCATCATTACAACATTAATAAATTCTTACACAAAATATAATAAACAATTCAATTTTTTCAAATATTAAAATAATAATAATATTAAAAAATAATATTATAATAATATTTTATTTAATTTTTAACTTTCATCTGAAGTCATCTCATCCCATCTCTGAATCTAAATGAGTCCTTAATATTCGAGAATGTGATCAAAAGTGTTCGTTCTGTTCTAGATCTCATAGTAAATGATCATGTATTTACATACCAATTAATTTATAAGCAGTAGAATCCTAATAAAACAAATGCATCGATCTCATTAGCAGCTAACAAGAGATAATTACACCCAATAATTAAAAGGAAAGAAAAATAATTGTGATTAAGAGAATCACAAACGGAAATTTGAGTATTGTTTCCGTTTGGTATCTTTTTTTTCTTCTCTTTGGTGGAATATGGATCTCTCTTTCCTACTTGCAGCTGAGTCAAGTACTGGGTTCGGAGGGGGGTTTTGGGAGATGTTCCTATGATACAAAAAGTCAAAGTCACTGCCGATGACTATTATGAGGGATAGAAAACGTTAAGGACTGCCACAGATGTTTTAACAAGTCATAGAGACTAGTGAGATAGATTTAGGAGATGTTTAGATTCGAAGATAATTTAAGATGAATTAAAATGAGTTGAGATGAATTGTGAATAGTAATGAGATGAGTTGTGAATAGTAGTGAGATTTGTGAGTTAAAGTTGCTGAATAGTAATAAATAGTAGTAAGATGAGTTGAGATGAGCTGCGAATCCAAACGTCTCCTTATTAATTAACACTGATGGTCAAACTCTGTTTAATCGGTTCAACCACAAATACTCAGTGCCAGCGTGGCTGATGATTGTATATGTGGCAAGAATTTCCTTGCTTCATGAACACAAACCAAAGTAGTTTAGGCTCTTGAAAGCAAAGAAAAATCTAATGCTGCCCATAATTATTATGTTTGATTTTCTGCACCAATAAACACGTGGCACATGTTTCTGGCCACCATATAAAAATGGAAGAAAATGTACAACTTTTTTTACGGTTGTGTCACAAGATGTTTGATTCTGACTATTTCTCAGAAACATTTATGGGAAGGAAATTTCAGAGGATGCTGCGTGGAGTGACGAAGTCGGTCCTTTTGTTGTCTCCGGGCGTAAGTTGGAAGTTGGAAGTTGGACATTGACATGCAATTGCCCAAAGACTGTCAGCTTCCCCTTTACAGAGTCCAGACTACTCCCCAGTCAAAATTTTATTCTGAAGCTGTGCAGAGAGAGATAATGTTAAATTTTGAGTTTGAAATTTAAATATAACCTTCGTATCTATTAATTGATTGCCGATAAGATAATAAAAATAATATTGATGATGAAGTAACTAAAATATTAAATCTGAAATTGTGGCCTACAATGAGCTATATATGGCATTGGTGAACTATATGATAAAAATATATTTGAAACTTCATTTAAACAATGCTCACAACATATTAAAATTAATACTCTAAATGCATGAATATGAGACTAGACATAATTGAACGACGGTGAAAATTTTGTCAAAAGTACATATAGTGAAAGAATTTTAAAATAAATAGTAATTCACAAGGTCGATCTTGGTGTTAGCCAAATACTCTGATACTATGATAGAAAAAATAATATAATAGTAAAGAAGATGGGGAAGAGAGAAGAGGGAAGAGAGAATTTGCGGGTGATATTCTCAATAGTTATTTAATACAAGACATAGATCCTTATTTATAGTGAAATTATATCGAGATAAAATAAGATAAATATCTTAATTATTATGAAAATAAAATAAATATAATATCATTGATTTGATACTATCTCCAATGTAGAGCACACCTAATAAAATAATTATGTTACATAATTTGATTTAAAAGATAAATTTTAAAATGTAAATCTTATAAAGAAAATCTTATTATTTAAGTGATTTGAGTGATGTACTTTACACATCGACTTAAGAATAAAATAACTTTATATATTAGTTGTCTCTCATTGCGGACTAATTAAGAAATTAATATAACCTTTTTCGGATTTTTCTATCTAATAATCCTACTTTTTATCTCCATTAAGTTAAATTATTGATATGATATATATATTTGAAGTTTCTATTATTTAAAATGATTGACATATAAATAACTTATATATATTGTATAAATAAATATAATTTAAAATAATAAAATTTAAAATGAAGAACAACTATGCAAATGAGACATCCTAATTTGGGCCTGAAAATCCGAGTCTGTCTTCAAAATTCTCCTACTGTCATCTCTGGGCCTGTGACCTCAAAACGAGAGGAAGAACATATACTAGGCCTGAGGATAAGTCCTTATGGCCTGGAGTACTCCTTTAGGGCATCCATTTGACATTTATTTTATATAAAATAATTGTGTAAATATCATTATTCTTTTATTCTGAGTAGCATTCTTGATCTTGAACCATTTTCAGATTTTCAATATATGTTTGGACATTGTTTTTCTCATTTGAATTGTATATGAACACTGAATGGAAGTCAAATAATAACATTTTATTCTCCATGTTCATCAAGTGAAACGAAGGTAAGAAAATTACCAAAACAATAAAGTTACAATATCTATAATGGAAATATGAAAATTTCATTATAGTATTTGTTTAGATTGTGAGATGAAATGAGATGATTTTAGATAAAAGTTGAAAGTTGAATAAAATATTATTAAAATATTATTTTTTAATATTATTATTATTTTGAGATTTAAAAAAGTTGAATTATTTATTATATTTTGTGTGAAAATTTAAAAAAATTGTCATGATTAGATGAGATGGGTTGAGAGTGTTCCTCAATCCAAACGACTCCTAATGTCTGGTTGGATTTGAGTATAGAAATTTAAAAAATGACTTTATCAGCCTAAAAACTCTTTAAAAGAAAGAATTATATGTTTGGTAAATTTATAAGAGTTTTACTATCTAGTTGTCTATATCGCACATGATATATGTTTTAATTTATTTATTTCTGTTAAACTAATTGAGTTCTTCTACTCACTCATTATCTATACATCACATACTTATTTAAGAAAAAAAAAATTAAAAAAAAAATAGTTATGTAGTATAAAGATGATGAGTATATTTTTTAATTTATAAAAGTGTTTTAAGCAGTAAAAAAGACTGAAAGTGCACTTTTTAAAAACTATCATTAAATTTTTTATTGAAAAGCTTCAGTAGATAATATTAAGTTTCAAATATTAAAATTTTTACTATAAAAACCCCAATTAACTATGCATATCCAAACTCGATTAAAAAATAAAATTTATAAAGAAGATAATCATTACTCAATTATATTTCTCTTAAAATTCGATATTATTATATTTTTTTTCAAGTCTAATGGCACGTGGCCTGAATATACAATCCGAATTTTACACGAGTCTTGTTAGAGATGTCTTGAACGAGACGTATAATCTCTTTTTCTTTCTTTTTTTACACATGTTTTTCATTTTAAATATTTAAAAAAAAAAAAAAAACAGGAGAACCAGTACCACTCTCGATATTTTCGGTAGAATAGCTTTTTTCCATTTCATATTGGAAAAATATTTGCGTGGCGCTCTCTGTCTCTGTCTCTGTCTCTGTCTCTCTCTGTTCTGAAGTTTTTTCCTACGGCTGCCAAATCCATGTTCTGTCACAGCAGCCAAGTTTCCCCTCTCTCTGATTCTCAGACACTGAGTTTTGACAGGTATGGCAGTCCCTTTTCTCTTAATTCTCTTTTGATCACTAGTCAAATGCTTAAACTTCAAGCCATTCTCCCTCCAACCCCCCGAGTTTTCTTAAAATTTTCATTACCAAAAATTAGATTTTAGTTTCAGAGTTGGTATAAAACCGTCGGGTCTTATGTGTTGTACTGGTTGAACCCTAATTTACTTTGGTTATCTATTGGCAATGTATTTTGTCTAGATGGTCACTGGTAAGATTCTAATTGATCAATGTGTTTGTGATGAATTTCATTGTGAAGGAATAGTGGGGTTGGGTTTGATATGATTTTGTTGTGAGGTTTATTGGAAGATTGGATTTTGTTCTACATGGCGTCTCTTCCTTTTGAGGTGAAAGGTTCAGACGAACGAGGACTTTTTTGATAGATTGGTTAATGAAGAGGTTGAATGTACTGGATCAAGGCAAAATCGTTTTTCTAATTTAAGCATTGCTGAAGCGGGCCCAGTCAAAGCAGACTCTGGTGGCAATGTTGTTTATTCAGTGTATGCGTCGGAGGTCAATGAGGACAGTGTGGTTAGTAAAAAGAGCAATTCGTTGATACCGAGAAGTACAAACAAGTCTAACAATATAGTTGTTGAAGAGAGTATTTAATTAGTATCTAGTAATAGAAATGAGTGTAGTGAAGCGAGGGAGGAAGGTGCATTAGATGGTACGTTGGGTAAGACTAGTGTGTCCATAGGAATGGGTGTGAAAGAGATTCAATGGAGTTCATTTGGCTCTGAGAATGATGCTGGTGGTGGAGGATTCGGGTCGTACTCTGATTTCTTTGGTGAATTGGGAAATAGCTCAGAAGACCCATTCATGA
The DNA here is from genome assembly GCF_001411555.2 of Juglans regia. NCBI lineage: Eukaryota > Viridiplantae > Streptophyta > Magnoliopsida > Fagales > Juglandaceae > Juglans > Juglans regia. Next base: position 2,618,615 of record NC_049905.1, read on the forward strand.
GTATAGCACATATGGGCAAGTGAGGGGTGGAATCTAATGTTGTGGATGTTGTTTTTGAAAACTCTGTTGCTGATTTGGGGACCTCAAGCTATGGACAACATCCAAAGAGGCAATATTTTGGAGTGGATACGAGGCAGAATTCAGATGGTCAGGTTTATAATAGTAGTCGTCAACATTGGGAAAATCTTTATCTAGGGTGGAAGTATGATGCATTCACTGGGCAATGGTATCAGTTCGAGGGTTTCAATGCAAATCCAAATACAAACGCTGATATTAGTGTGAATACAAATGCTCATGCCATGGGATATGAGGTTCATTCAGACCATGGTGTTCATTATCAGCAGCAAACTGCTCAGGTTCAGTCTGTTGTTGGAACTGCAGCTGAAGGATATACAACTGGCAGTGTCTCTTACTGGTATTAGACTTCTCAAGGAAATTTGCAATACCCAGCTCATATGGTGTTTGATCCCCAGTATCCTGGGTGGTTCTATGACACAATCACTAAAGAATGGAAGTTGTTGGAATCTTACATTCCAACTTCAAGTCAGCTTACAAGTATAGATGATAATCAGCTGTATCAAAATCAGAATGTTTCGAACTATGAAGAAAATATTGCGAACTACGATGGTTATGTGAGTCATTACAATCAACAAATTGTGAACACATTGCAAACTCATTATGTTGCCAAGAGTGATGTAGTTGGGTTTACTGAAAACCAGATATTAGGGGCCCATAAGGGTTCAATTGCTCATTTAACGAATTTTGCTAATCAACAATCTCACTTTGTTCGAGATGGATTACTTGCTTCATACGAACATCCAAATTGTAACGTTGATGGAAAAAATAAAGTTTCTGGGTTTCAAAGCTTTATTCTTGATGAAAGTTTTCCTTGGCATCAAAGTCAGACCAAGGAGCTAAATCAACACATGCATTTCTGACCTACTTGCTTTGAAAGTCAGAAATCAATATTTTTTCACAGCAGCCTCTCCAGAGTGGAACTCAATTCTCTCATGCGTCCAAGGAGGGGATGTCATCTGCAGGATGACCTGCACATGCTCTGGTTACTTTTGGATTTGGTGGAAACTTATTGTCATTAAAAATAGTAGTTTCATTCACACAAACTCGTATGGAAGCTAGGTTAGGACTTATCTTTTTTCTCGTTTTAGTTTCCAATGTTAGTTTGTTCTTCTTTCTTTATTTCTTTAATTTTTTTCCCAGCGAAGGACTCGATAGGGTGTGTGATTAATGTTCTCAACTTGATGGAAGTTGTTACAGACCAAACTGATGCTTCAAGCTTTGGATGGGGTGCTCGTTATTACTTCCATGCATTGTGCTAGCAATCATGGTCCCTTGGTTGGCGCAAATATTGGAAATAGGGAGTTGAACAAATGAATTGATGAAAAGATTGCTAACTGTGAATCTTGGCATGTAGATTACAAGAAAGACGAAGTTTGTGTTTGGTTGTTAAACCAAATTCAACTCATATCTGTTCATCTTAAACTAATCATTGATGGAACCCATTACTTTTTAAACTTCTCATAAAAAAATTAAACTCATCTCAACTTATTTCATACACTTCAACCTAAAAATTTAAACTCATCTCAATATAAAAAAGTTAAACACATCTGAATGAGACCCACAAAATATTATTATTCACAACTCAACTCAAATCATTTCAACGTCCAAACGTAGCCTTAGGTGGCTCTTTTCATTGCTGAAAATAGCATGTCAGCATTATGGGAAGCTTCGATCACCATTCAGAACTAACCGCATCGAAGGTAAAACTTATTGTTCATATATTCTATTTACATGCGGCCTGGCTGGATGTCTGATGGAAAAACTTACCTATATAAATTGTGAAACAACTGGCTTTGTATAAGTTGTCACCTGGCCTCGCCTTCCCCTTTCCTTTTTCTCTCTTCCCTCCTTCTTCCATCTTCACAGATGTCTTTGCTGAATACGCCCCTTCTACTATGTCTATGAAAGGGTCACGTTGAACCATTTGTCAGGCCTGAGTGAAAGATGCTACCAGCGATGTGCATGGTTTCACACACCATTGATATCTAGGGCCTTTTGTATTAATATATCTGCTCTCCCTCGCTGGACATGCATTATCTTAACTACCTAGATTGCATTGTTGATACATTGCATTAATTCTTACTGGCTTTTGTCAACCTTTATTGGAATACTCCAACAACCGATAATGAGGCAAGAGTTCTTGTATCCTTGTCTGGTCCCCACATGCAACCACCATGCCATCTACACTGGTAACCACCCTCTTCTAGGGCCTTTGAGAGGATACTATGGTAATTGGACCATTTATTTTCCTTGGCCTTGGGCCCATTTTACAAAACTTGTATTGACTTAAAAGCCCGAAACCTATCTGGATAAATTGGTTTCATTTTGGTTTGGACTTCCTTCAAACCCCCTTGTACATCTTATTTCAATGAATTTGCTTAAGAATAATAAAAAGGATGGGGAGGCTCTGTGGTTGATTGCAAACACGAAAGTTTGTGAGGTGGTTGGTGTACTAGAGAGGTGAATAGGGCCTATGAAGTGAGGGCTTGGAAGCACATTAGATGAGGGTGGGGGATGTTTACTCAGCATACTAAATTTTTGTTGGATGTGAATATTCGAATAAAATTTTGGAGGGACATATGGTGTGGAGAGGAGGCTCTAAATGACACATTCTCATCCGTTTTCCCGGTGGCACGTGATCAAGAAGGTTCAGTGGGAAACCTCATGGTTCGATTGGGGGACCAAATCCAATGGAATGTCACCTTCAATAGAATGACCAAAGATTGGGAAGTAGATAACTTTGAAGCTTTTTTTAGCCTAGTGTTTTCCGTGAAGCTACATGAACTACGAGTTGATAAGTTGTGATGGACACCTACAGGTAAGGGTGTTTTCTCGATTCAATCATTTTATAAATCCCTTACACTTTTACCGAATACTCAATTCCCATGGAGAAGACTTTGGAGAAATTAGGCGCCCCCTAAAGCACTCTTTTTCACTTGGACAGCTACTCTGGGCAAGATTTTGACAACTGATAATCTGAGGAAGCACCGGGTCATTATTTTAGATTGGTGTTGTATGTGCAAGAAAATTGACGAGACAGTGGATCATCTTTTACTACATTGCGAGACAGCTAGAGCCTTGTGGATTGAATTGTTCAGCCGAGTAAAGTTAAATTGGGTAATGCATGCCACAGTGGTTGAGTTATTGGCTAGCTGGACACTTCCGGGAGGTGCTCCACAAATCAAAGGCATGTGGAAGATGGTATCTATCTGCATTATGTGGTGCATATGGCGAGAGCGTAACGATTGGACATTTGAAGATAAAGAGCGGACACTAGAGGAGCTTTGATCTTTATTTTTCTGTACTCTATTTCTTTGGGCCATAGCTATAGATTTTAATGGCCTAAATTTACATGATTTTCATATTTCCATTACTGCGACCTAGATAGGTCTTATCTCTTTTATATCATCTTATGTACTTGGGCTATGCCTATCCTTATTAATAATATCGTTTACTTATAAATAAAAAGTTCAATAGGGATTTTTCAGTGCTATTACAAGATTTGATTATCTGCAATGCGTGATTTTGATTCTTCCTGGAAACTTGCATTCAATTTGTGAAGCTTGTATTTTAACCACTCAAAAAAATAATTGTGAAGTTAGTATTTCAGTATGTTTACCTGGTAGCATATCTGGTAGCTTGTGATTTTGTTGTGAATCCGATCATTATTAGCTAGTTGTTTGGAAGTTAGTTTTCGACTCATGATTTTTTATGTCACATACTTTCTGAATAATGTAATGTAAATGAAAGACCTTTTTGAATATTGGGCAGATGGCATAATTATAAGAGTACTCGAAGGTGCTTGGTAATTCTTAATGTCTCCTCCTACCTTTTCCACCGTATAAGCTTATATATGCCCACATGATGGCTGAAGTTGGAAAAGTTGCAGATGCTTTGAAATATGATTGCGTTTAATTTGAAATTGCTATTTTTTTTTTCTAGCAATAACTAAATTATGGTCTCTATAAATTCACATTTGGTCTTCACACATAATATATTGGCTTAGGTACTACCAAGTGATTTTGAAGTCCCTTAAAACAAGTAGAACACTAGATGTGGACATGTGGAGACAATTACTATTGTCTCTCGAGGAGCGGATTTTAAGGCACCGGCAGGTACCTATCAAACAATTATTTTCCTTCATCAATTAAGACAAATACTTGGGTTACTGTGAGAATATTATATTCAGAGTGGCTATGGCACAAATTTGGCTCCAACCAAACTGGTTGGTAAATTGCTTACCTTCTTTGACACTACGGCAAATCATGTAGTTGGAGGCCTACTTCCACCTGTACCCTCAACATCACATAGCATTGCTCAACGAATTGAATATGCACATCAACTAGGAGATCTGAAAGTATCTAACAGTCAATCAACAATGGCAATATCATCATTAATGCCTTTAGTTCCGGAAGAAACTATAAGCGAATGGACTGGTGAGAGTTAAATGCCTCATAGAAGCATCTCGGAGCCAGACTTTGGTAGAGCTCCTATGAAGGTAGAAATTTATGTTTCTTGCTAGTTGTTTTATTTTTTGTCAATTAGTTATTTTATGGGGACAACTTTTTCACCAACCTTGTTTTACAAAACTAAAAATTCTGACTCCTGATTAGGTTGGGTGGTGCATATACGTGTGTGTGTGTCAAATTTGTAGGTCACATCTATATGCGTTTAAATTACAACATGGGATAAGCAATAAAAGAGGGAAATCTCTTTACTAGAAATCACAATTTTAGTTATTCTGGTTAATCCCTTAATGGAGAGAAATAGATCTTATACTATATTTTTTTTCCTCAATTGGATTGATTCATCCCAGGGAAAAAACACTTCTCATACACAACAAAAAGCATTGGCATTTGGTGGGTCATCTCAATTTGGTTGTTTTGGCTCATAGCTATTCTAAAAGATTATGGGCTTGGCCTTAAGATCCCGACCAGACCGGTAGGTATATGAAGCAGCTTCCCTCTTGAATATTAATTTTCTTTTAACCTGACTATTTCTAATTTGAAATGTTGAATAGACGGCTAAATTGGGTGATAAGAATAGATTCTATTATGATGAAACACTTAATTGTTGGGTTGAGGAAGGTGTTGAACCTCTAGCCAAGAAGGCAGCGTTACCACCTCTGCCAACCACTGCAACTTTTCAAAATGGGATGTAAGACTACAACATGAAAAATGGAGCAAAAAGATTCTTCCCCTCAGATGTTGGGCAACAAACTAAAGGCCCGGTCACTTTTGATCAGAGTTCAAGGATCCAACCCATCCCTCCTAGTTCAAAACAGTTCTCTGAACGGGGGCGTATGGGCATTCACTCGAGGTATAGCCTCGAGGAAATCTCTCTCTCTCTCTCTCTCTCTACGCATTTGTGTGTACATGTGTTTTGTGTGTTTATGACATGATGTCTCTCCCCCCTTCAACATGATTACAATAGTGATCACCAGGAAATCCATTTGATTAGTTTTATTAATGACAATTCTTGAGTATGTACATAAAACTTATTGTAATTTCTTCAGTTATGTTGACACATTCAACAAGGGTACTCAGAACTCCTCAAACTTGTTCCAGTCACTTGTTGCAGCTACTAAACCTTGGGTGGTTCCAATCCCAAGTTTTTCATCCCCAATCCAATAACTTCTGTTGAAGAGACAGTTCAAACACTTGAAAAAATTGTGCAAGACTGCTGTGAGCGATAATCCCCTTAGCATGGATTCAATCTCTTCTCAACATACGTCAACATCATCGTCATCAACAGGTCTACAACGTTTTCCTAGCATGAATAATATTTTACAAAGGAGAACAGTGACAATAGCGAATGACAACTTAGCTCCCCCTCCCTCTCGTCGTGTTGCATCATGGAGTGGAAGCCTTAGTGATGCAAGAAATTCTTATGAAGTAAAAACTCCTGGAGAAGCACTAGTTGTGTCGCCATCTGTGTATAGGCCTGACAATTGGCCATCAATGCGGATCCCATCAAATCATAATAGTTCCAATGATCTTCATGAAGTTGAACTTTGAGGTTTGGTGAATAGTTGTAAGCCTATAATTTTACTTCAGCAGACAAAACATGTCGACGAGTTGACCTATCAACTGTAAGGATTGAAGATGGGGGATAAAGATTATGGAGAGTTCATACTTTTGGTGAAACCCCTTAACTACATAGGAAATCATATACATCTCATACCAACACATTTGGTGTTCAATGTTATTTTTTTTTTTAGAAAGATGACAGTATCCCAATTTTATTGATAGCCCTCACTTATAGCGGAGGAAAACCGTGGTTACAATCAGAAACTTGGGTATTAAAAATTTTCAAGAAAGACCAAAACCCAGGCCTAAAAAAATCCTAGACACCAAACCAAAATTACTAGATGGCATACTCAAATAAAGACAAGGAAAATAAACCTAAACAACAACCTACAAGAAGAAAACATCACAAGCATCAAGAAAAAGGAGAAATGATATATACAAGCCCAAAATGTCAAGTTTCGCACAAGTCCTTTATAAACAAAGTATACCCCACTATAAAAATGTGTAAAAAAACTCACTTTTTCTTGATGAGACCTACATTTTTACAAAAACCTTGTATATTTGAGACTTGTACTTAATATTATTCTAAAATCAACAGTCTTCCTCAACTTTGATAAGACTTTAAACACGAATTGTTCGCCTTATTTCTAGCATTTCCTATCAATCTCCAATATTTCACTATGTTTTGACAATAACCTTGATTATACAAAGAAGGGATGCTCACTTCCAGACCCTCTTGTCTGTCTCTTCCTCAAGGCAATTTGGTCTCAAAAAATCATCAAATGAATGTACATAATGCCATAAAATGTCATACTCGCTTTGAGGGCAACGGGCATCTCAAACAATGGTGAAGGGCAGCAACAGGAATATTGAACACCATAGTGTTGATGGGAAGAGGGTGGTCCTCTTAATGTCCAACTTTCGGTGATTGAGCAAAATTTGATTAAGTTTAAAGAGTGTCGCATTGAAAATGGTTGGGATGTTCCGCTTTTGGAAAGGCTTGTGGGTCAACAAAAAGCAACTGAATTGTATCAGTTCTTGGCTAGGTGGAAAGAGGGGCAGGATGTCTTAATATTAATTATTTTTTTGCATTTAAATTGCTCTTATTTTAAATTTATCGGATCTCTCGTTGGTTTATTTTTATGATTTTTAATTTGTGAAAATTATTTTGATATGCTTTCTTAATATTGATTATTATTTTGCATTTAAATTGCTCTTTAATTTAAATTAGTCGTTTGTAGGCTTTAAAATTTTTGTGTTGTTAGATTTTTATTATTATTTTATTTTAGCTAATTACTACATTTGAATTATTTTATTCAACTTTCTGTTTTGAAATTTTTTTCGTTTGATCAATTTTGTGACCCAAGTTGTGAAGACTGGACCTCATTTATTTCCCTCACTTTTTCTTTTTCCCTCTTTTTCTTTTCCTTCTTCTCTTCTTTTTCCCCTGCCTTTCCTTCCTCCCGCACGCGCGACAGCCCTCCCTTCTCTCCCGTCCGTTTTCTTCTTCCGCCCACAGCGCCGTGCACCGCCCATTACCGTCAACGCCCCTCTCATTTTCTTCCCCTCTGGTCGGCGACCACCCCCCTCTGTTTTTAGCTCTTCCCTCGCCGTTGTCAGCCCCCACGCGTAACTCCAAGTCGCAGCAATCTTTGTGCTCTAGCGCCGCCGTCGCACCACCATCTGCCACCATATTTTCACCACAACACTAGTGGCCTCCCATCTACCTAACCCACCCATCCTCAGCCCCGATCCGCCACCGGTGAGGCTCCTCTATCTCCATTCCTGATTTGAGCTTTGTGGACTCCAACAGCCGCCCACGCCGCCACCCACGGCCAACGGCCCCACTACTAGCCTCACCAACACCTCTAAGTCATTTCCTAGCCATCCTAAGTCATAGTTTGTCCCCATTTGAAATTGGGTTTTTGAAACCCATGTAAATAGTCCAAAATACACTGTTGCGTGGCTGTGCCGCCACTTCTAGCAGTTCCGTGATCCTAAAAAATTATATTATAGCGCTGTAAGTATTTTCCTAAATAAATTTTGAGATTTAAATGTATTTTTACACTAACTCATATTTACTGTAAACTGGTTTGGTTGTGCCGGACTGAGTCCGAGGAGTAAGGAGGTCGGTTGGATTGGATGATAGAGTTATTTGTGTGAGTGGCTTATGCTGGGATTTGTTGGCTGTTTCGGGTTTAAATATTAGTGTTTTGGGTTTGAAGTTGTTTATGGTGGATGTTTAAGTTTCTATTGGAATTGATAAATGGTCGTTTGCGTAGATAAATATGATTATTTAGACTATACCATGTGGCAATTTTGTAATTGTTAGGTGTTACAATTTGAGTTAATGTTGGTTGTTGGGCTTGTGTTATGGAGGGTCGTGTTGGGTTGCGACGATTGTGGGCTGTCATTGTCTTAACGAGTTATGAAAGTGAGCTGATTGGTTGGACATGATGTGTTGGGTTAATGTTTTGGAGGTTGTGTGAGTATGCTTATACCATGTATTGAAACCGAAGCAAAATGATGTCATGTGTGGGCTGAATAGAATCACAGAATTTAGTTAGTTTAATGAATAATTTTATGTTTAGGTCGTGACATTGATAGAGCTCAAGTTCAAGGCTCTAATAACTATTTGCAAGAGTCAAGTAAGCGGGATTCATATGCTAGATTTGCATAAAAAGAAATGAACTAAGGTTGGTTTGTAAAAATATGCATGTTGTTTTAAAAAGAAAAGGTGGAAAAAAAAACAATCTCAGTATATGTTTTGCATTCACTCATGAGATTTGTATGAAAGAGAAAATAAATGTTTTTGACATGAATAGTGTAGACATGAGCAATATTTTACATGTTTCTGAAATATGCAAAAGAGCGAATATGATATCATTGAGATTTTTATCCATGTGATATGAAATGATTTGAATCTATTTTTGATCAAATGGAAATTATATGAATATGTTTAGCACGTGTTTTGATATGATATGGATATGAAAAACTTTTAGCATACTTATCTGTTTTGATTTTGATTCTGAGTATGGTTCTAATATGATAATACTGGTTCACGTAATATTGTTGATACCAACATAATATGATATGATATGAGTGCACCCACTTTGGAAACAAAGTGGTCTTTTTATGTGTTCTTTCCTGTGTGCACACTCGGGGTTATGAGATTGAAAAAGGGAAAGTTTCACAATATGATACTGCCTAGTTTGGCCACCGGGAATAGCAGAACCCTACCACGGAGGTTAAGCATGGTATATGATATAACATGATATGATATGATATGATACGATAAGATGAAGATGTTCAGTTATGTTATGCCAAAACATTTTTTTTGAATATGAAAATGGTTTTTGAATATGAAAAGTATCTTTATATATGAATAGTTGATTTTTGAGTATGAAAAGATTGAAAAGTCGCTCTGGTTTTCTGAAAACACGTTTCTGAGATCTGCATATGAAAATGAAATATTTTGTTTCTGCATACTGAACTTTCTGAAAAGGCTAATGTTTACATACTAATATATGTTATCTGCTTACTGAGTTGTTGATAACTCACCTCTTATCTCCAAAATATTTTTCAGATTATTTTGGATATTTCAGCTGGGGATCAAGATTTTGGAACTTTGGTGAGATGATTTAAGAATAGTGGATAAAGTATAGAAAGTTTTCGATGAGTATTTACTATTTCTATTAAGAAATTTTATTATATTATGATGATTTGACATTTTGAAAAATTGGTTATATTGAGGAAATTAGTTTGAATTGAAATTTCTTTATGATATTGGAAATTTAAAATCTATAATTATATTTTTGAAATGTGAGTATTAGTGACAGGAAGTAACTCTATGACCCCTGAGAGACTGAGGCGTTACATGTATGCTTCAGTGCGGTGCCGTCCCATAATTACATTAGAGAAATGTTATATCACACTCTACTGTACATTGCACTCTCCACACACCTCACATAGTTTTTTTTTTTTTTTTTTTCTTCAACCCAGCACGTTACACAGGAGAGTGTGAAGAAGATTTTTTCATTACACTAATGGTTAGACTCATGGGTGGGCTACGTAGTCTTAATCTATTGGAATACGTGTTCTTAGCCCTACATTAGATGTACCGACCAGAATATATACCCTACTAGTAAATGTGTAATAATAGAAAATGAATAATCTCATTTACCAAATAAAAAGACCTCAGGGATGGCTTTGCAATTTCTCCAAAGTACAATCACAAATCCCTTCTGCCCTTTCGGCTTCTTCCCCTTTCCTCATCGAAGGGAATAGCCATAGAAATAAGGCAATCAAATCCCGCAAAACCCACATAATATGTAATCCCCCAGAAACCTTGCACAAAAGAATACCATCACCCATTTCCAATATCAATGGATTACTCCTCCTATGACTACTACCAACAGCAGCCACAACAACAGCAGCAGCAGCAACAAGCAGCTCCTGACCCATCTCAAATTCAAGCAGCATATGATCAATCATCCCAACCTTACTATTCCTACGCCCACCAATTTAACCAAAGCTATAATTACTACCCTCCTTCCCATGACTTCGCCTCCACCAATTCTTATGCCCATCAATCCCTATCCCAATTCCAGCCAGCCGACGAACCCACTACCTCCATTCACCCTCCGGGTGTCCCGGTGCAGACCCAGCAGCCGATCCATTTGCAGAGTCAGCAGAATGCCTATTACCCACCACAAGTGACTGTGGAAAATCCGCAACAAGTGAATTCTGTGGTGGCTACGATGTCGCAGCTCCTGCAGTTAGGCGGTAATTTGGACACGACGCAACGGGCTGTGCACCCTCCGGTATTGGGATTTCCTTATTGATTTTAATGCTTCCAATTTTTCAAGTCAATAGAAATGTATGTGCATGTAGCAACATGTATGCATAATTGAATCGGTCTCCTTTTAATATACATACATATATACATATATATATATATATATATATTTGTGAATAGGGTAAGAATAATATTAAGTGCACGCAATAGGCCATCTCGTTGATAATATTTGTCTTTTGTGACATTAGTATGCGGGTTTGTTTTGCTTGGACATATTTCAGAATGCATTTGGTTGGTATTGTTTCATATACATTGTTTCTGTACATTTTATATGTTTTTATCACGATAAGGGAAGGTTTAACTAACAATCGTTTTTTTGTTTTTGTTATCATATGGGTTTTGTAGGTGGGCCTAGTAGAGTATGTGATCTCGTTCTGTTTTTGTATAAATTACTGTGTAAATAATCGGGATAAGTATTGTAAATGATAATGAAGGATCTTTCAGTATGAGTATTGTGTATGTAGAGAAAATTTAAATAGGATAGGACACTATGTTGGGTCCATCTATTTGCAATGTGTAGATTAGAGTTGTTAAAATTGTGTAAACTTCGTCACCAAAAAAAAAATTATCCATTCAAGCTTCCTGAAAATAGATTCTATGTGAGGTGAATAAGAGTGAATTCCTTGGTTGGATAAGTGATGATGTGAGAGAATTTTCAAAGAAAACAGAGAAAAAGTATAACTTATGATGTAATTACTGTTTTCTATCTTCAGTCCACTTGATTTCAATTGCTTTTGATTCTCTGGTTATGGCGCAAGATAGCAATAGCACCTTCTTACATTGGGGTTTGATGTCTGCTATTTCTAAAATGTTAATATCGATAATGGATTCAGTATAGCAGTTTGTATAAAAATTCTTTTAGATCGAATTCTCCTGTTATAGATTGTGGCTTTTCTACAGTTTTGTGGGTTCTTATGACATCTGTTTGGGGGCTTTTGTTTTTGTATGAGTGATCGCGTGCTCAAGTGTATTTATGTTTGCATGTGCATGTGTGTGTGTGTGTAAAGAACTTACCAGTGAAATACAGAACATCTAAATGATGACAAGATATTGACTAGGTATGTACTTGAAAAATGTGAGATTAAGATAGCTAATGTACAAATAAGCTTGAGGGGAGAGGTTGAGGTGTCATCCGAAGTCATTTTACATGTTCACTGAAAAACGACTGGTAATGCTTGTACAAGAATTTTTTATTGAAGACTTAAAGTTATTACTACATGAATAAAAATTTGGTTGTACTGTTAAAAAGGTAGTTTTGTGTAACACCCCTTCCCATAGGTTAGGAGTGTTACGTACTCTCATAACTGTGCCCGATAAAGAGACCTTACATAATAAAAAAATTTAATTTATCGAAAATAAATTCGCAAAAAAATAACAAAAATATAGTCTCATAGCAAAAAAATTTAAAGCTGATCTCTTAATGAAAATAAAAAACACTTATTAACTTAGTCTAAAAATCCCTTGACACATGATGTATGCCTGGTCATCATCTCGTTAACACTTTACCTGGACATTTTAAAAACATAAAAACAAACAAAATAAGTTGAATACTCAATTAAGTAGTATATCATACAGTAAACACAATAAGCATAGGGTTTTCTCGAAAAACATGCATGCTCAATACTTATTTTGATTGGTGTGCATACTCAATACTTATACTAACATAAACATGTAACATGTACTATGCATAACTCATTAAACTTGTATTTCCCTTTCTTTAATGGCCAGCACACCTTAACCCCTGTAGGCAGGGTTGTGCACCAATTCCACTGCCTATGGCCCCAAGGGGAACCGCTTAACTTATCATAACATACTTTGGTAAACTACGCTTTGGTCCATGGCTTGTGCATCCACCCATAACTACATTGGTACCATGCATCTCTTATGGTCATTCTTAAAGCTTCTTTCATAACTTGTCTTTTATCTTTCTTACCATAATGCATGAAGAACACATAATGACATAGCTTATCGTAATCATAAATAAAAACATATCATGATGCATGTAAAACACATAATAACATACGTTGAAACTCACTTTCATCATATCATGATACGTAAAGAGAGGCGTTCAAGATAGGGCTATGCATACACAATACTTTAAAAACATCGTTTACCATACACATAAGGATATGATCATGCTACTTACCTCTTTGCTTCTATCGATAACAAATGCGGCAATAATCACCTACTTGAAGTAGCTGGAAAAGGGTTGTACTTGATAGGGTGAGGCTTGTTCTTTTTTCAATCTCCAGATATTGCAGCAGTTATCTAGGGTTAGGGATTGGTTTCCTTGAAGAACATCCCATGGGATTACCATAAAACTTTCCAGACTCACAGCAGCGTATGTTTTGCTAGTTTTCAGGCCAAACAATCCGTTTAGTGAGACCTGAAAAACCTAATAATAGGGCTGTTTGAATTTAACTCAGTTTGTTTTGAAAGGGGTTCTAAGAATCCTAATGGCTAGGAGTTCTAGGGTAACTATGTTGCTATTCTTTGGATCCATTTAGGAGTCATAAATGGGACTGGTTTCCAATTATCACAAATTTAACGGCCAAAAATCAAATGGGCTTTGGCTAAAAAATACTTGGGTTTATCCATCCATATATAGACCTAATGAGCTGAAACTCCTCCATCTTGAATCTCGGTCCATAATTTCATATCCAATCCTATCTTCTCAATACTAGATCCTCAAATAATACATACAGGCTAATGGTCCAATAAAATAATCTTCCTTCTAGCTGTAACAAAATTGTGCCCGTTGTCCAAACTTATCAAATTTGGGTCTGGATGTTACACTTTGCTTTAATTACCCAAGCATAAATTGACTACCTAAAAATACTTCTTCATTTATTCTCTGTTGCATTTGTTTACAAGCAAGATGGCATAAAGTGATCCCTACGTAGGATGGCACTTCTATTTTACACTGACCTAAGGCAAACTTGTCCATGAGAGGAGCATCTATATCAAACTAATTGGTGGGGAAAAAATGAAAAACTAACAGATGCTGAATTACTACGGTTAAGGAAATAATTAATGTGGCTTATATGTCTAGGAAGCATTTTCAGATGAATAAGTTACCTTTTGATTCTCAAAACGTGGACCACTACTTGATTTTAAAGTCATGGAATGTTTTAGTTGGTTCATTGATGAGCCATTAGCTCAGCACTGAATCAATATATGATTCTCAACTTCATGTAAATGGTTTCACATAGTTGGTCTACTTTTCTTGGACATGTTTTTGGTTCTTGTGGTGTCTTGCAGTTACACAGTCACTTAAATTTTGGAGTCTGGTTGGTTGTTCATTTGAATAACTTATTATGTGCTTGTTATGACATTTTATTCTTAGTGATTTTATAAGTTATTTTAGTGTTATTATCATGATGCTTAATTGTCTATTTCCACAGATTTACTTTTAACTTTTTTAAAAATTAAGCTTGATGTTCCAGTTGGGATTTATATATGATCATAGAAGCATTTGGCAAAATACATCACTACATTGTCCACTTTATCCTTCAATGCTATTCTGCAGATTGGGCATTCTCCATATAGAGTTGGAGGTAGAAGGGGCGGTAAGCCCTTCAGAGGGGGTGGTCGGGGCCATTTTGGCACAAGACCAGATGGCTCAGCACCCCCTTTTCGTGGCAGGGGACGTGGTCGGGGGGGTGGTAGGCACTTCTCGCCACAAGGTGCTGCAGCGACTACATCTACAGCATCCACACTAGCTGAAGGTGTAGCAGCTTCAATGCAGCAACCTTCAGCATCAGTCTCTGGACAGGCATCATTACCTGTACCAGCACAAGTGCCTGCTGCTCCATTCTGGCCACCTCCCCGTATGGCATGGTGTGAACTTTGTAGGGTTGACTGCAACACTCTGGAAATCTTAGAGCAGCATAAGAATGGAAAGCGGCATAAAAAGAATTTACAAAAACACGAGGAGTTGCAGAGACTCAACAAAGTCATAACTGGACAGCAGAATGTGCAAATGCCCAATTCTGAATTGAAACCTGAAGTTGTTGTTCAGTCTGAAAAAGTTGAGGAATATGAGGAAAAACAAACCCCTCCAGAAAATCTAACCTCTGAAGCTGTTACTGGTGACAATAGAAATGAAACGGAGCAGCAGAAAGATGTAGGGAATTCTGAAGTTTTGGCAGAACCAGAGAAGAAGCCCAAGGATCAATTTGCAGCTCAGGGACGTGGTCTCAAGCGAAACATGAGAGGAGGCCGAGGAGGTAAGTATATGAGAACTTATGAAGGAGCAAGAAGGCCAGTTAAGACCTCCAAACCAAAACAGGCGATTCCTTTAATGTGTGAGCTGTGCAATGTCAAGTGTGACTCACAGGTTGTTTTTGATAGTCATTTGACTGGTAAAAAACACCTAGCAAATCTTAAGCGGTTTCACGGTCACCGTGCTTTGTATGGAGAAATAGGGCTTCAAGCACTTTACCCGCCTAACCTTAATGTTCCTCCAGCACACCAACAAGCAGGGCTTCAATCAGTCTACCCACCCAACTTTAATGCTCCATCCACTTCCGGAAATCCGCAAGTCCAACAAGGCATTAACGACCCCCAAGTCCTTTTGGCTCAGTTATTGATGACTTACGTGCTCTCTCAGGCCCAAGCACAACCACCAGCGATGGTACCAGCAGCAACCACATTGGAGCCACCTCCGTCAACAGGATCAGCTCTTGAAAATCAGTGTCAACCAGGTGCAGAGACTCAAGGATCAGGAGGTATATCTGAAGCTGGAACCCACAATGCCGATGCAATTGAAGCCAAAGTTCAGCCCCAAAACATCAGCAGAGAGTCTGAAGCTTCATCTTCTCTGAGTGCTGACGCTGATTGTTTAGATTGAACCATATCTGATACTGGAATCCACATTAGTGTCTAGCTGCTTTCCTTAGAATTTAGACTGAACCATACCCTATTGTTTTTGTGAACTCCCAACCTCAAAACACACCCTCCGTCCCCCATTCCCCAACCCCAACAATAAGGAAACTATGTTAAGCTCTTGGCTATAAACATCTAATATGTATTACCCTGATTACTGTCTTCGAATCTTATTATTTCCAGAAGCTGCCATGAATATTTTTTTTTCTTTTAAATTTTAGTTCAAAGTATCAAGCTTGCAACACAACAATCATCTATCGCTGCATGTTTACATATATTCATAATTCCGAATTAGAATCAAGCTTCCTCCTAATCTACTAGATGGGGGACCTGGCTCACATCTTGCTGGCATAAGTCAGGGCCAGTACTAAAGTCAACCAACAGCTTGCCTTTTAGCTCTCCTTTTCACTTTCTCTAATTTCATTTTGCTGAAAATTCTAGTTTTTTTCCCTGTAAATTCTAGTTTCTTTTTCGTGTAATGTTTCATAAGAAAAATAAAATAAAGCCGCTATTGCTGGTCTTACACCTTTTAAATTATGTTCCTATTTAGTTCAAAGTGGACAAATTTTCCCGCAAAATGGATCAAACCTCAGTCCTTGATCGAATTCTGAATAATATATACATGTGTGTGTGTATATAGATATATATATTTATATATATATGAAGAGAGAGAAATATTTTAACTACAAAGAAATTCTATGTATAAAAATAAACTTTAACTCAATGTTAAACTAGTACCGATCATAGCTTGATCCAGAGTTGAATTGATCTATTAATTATAACTAGTCTTCACTTGAAATAGAATCGAAAATGACGTTTTATCCAATTCTCTTTCAATAATTGATTACATAAACGACTTTCTTAAAATCTTACTCTTTGGATTTAGAAAGCATATTAACTCGTCTCATTGCATCTAAATATTACAATTGTTTTAAATTTTAAAATAAAATACAATAAACATTCAAAAATAAAACTAATAGTAAAAATAATATTCTTATAATATTTTATTTAACTTTCATCTCATCTCAACTCATTATCTAAACATTTCTTAAATTTTCAGAGCAGTCTACTGACATTTAAAAAAGAAAAAAAGAAAAGCAAGCATATATAATATTGGCCGGGTCAGGTTTGTTTCAACAATAGAGGATTAATTGCAAAACACGCTAAAATTGTATGTGATATAAATATATATATATATATATATATATCTATGTGTGTGTGTATAGTAATTCTACATGTACTTACATTAAGTACATTTGACATTTTCCATCCCATTATCCATGCCTACGTACATGCATTGATCTTGATCAACATTTTCGTTCTTTTTTAAAAAAGAAAATTAAAAATCTTCCATCACCTTAATAAATGGAAATACAGTCATATGATTTCTTTTCTTTGTAAAGAAAAAATCTGCTGACTTTACGTAACATAATTTGATTTAGAAAAATATGTAACTCAAACAAAAATACTCCATCATTGATCATCCGGGATTACGGCCTCCTTCGTTGGGTTAGATTCTGACACTTTCAGATCCGTCCAGTAAAGCCAGGCTTTCCACGAAAGTTGCTGCAAATACTAGATGATGTAAACCATCAAGAAGAATCCTCTCACGATGTGAAGCTTCTTCAGTCTCAATAAAACTTACAGTACAAAACTCTCGGAGGCTCCTTGCAATCATGACGGCACCACTGTCGTCGGTGCAGCCCAAGAAATCTATCACGCCTGGCTCAAATTCCACAGTCCTAAGCAGAGTCCAAGATTCAGCCATTCCATAATCTGTCATCACCCATATCCCACACCGGTAGTCTGCAAACCTAAACGAAGCAAGCTTTCCCTTGAACAAGCCAAGATATTCCCATTCATCGTAGTGGTACATGTAACTGCTAGGCAGTGCTATCTCCCCGAATTTTTCATCCCTGAGATCAAATGACAAAATCTTTTTATTGTCTCTCCCATCATCCTCACTTCCTTTACTACGCACGATCCAATGCAAAGCTCCAGCAATGCATGGGCAGGGCAAATGATTACAACCAATATTGTA
Organism: Juglans regia; assembly: GCF_001411555.2. Classification (NCBI taxonomy): domain Eukaryota; kingdom Viridiplantae; phylum Streptophyta; class Magnoliopsida; order Fagales; family Juglandaceae; genus Juglans; species Juglans regia. The sequence continues at coordinate 2,636,508 of NC_049905.1, forward strand.
GATTAGAGCATTGGGTTTCAGAGGGATAGGGTCATCGATTCTTCTCCATGAATTCGAACTTAATGTGTAAACCTGAGCCCGAGGAAGCTTAGTTGTAAACTCATTGTATGAAATCCTAACAATCTTGAAGTCGTTTTCCTCGGAAACATGCGTAAATCCGTATGTAACACTTACATAGCCGCCAACTAAGCAAGGAGCGGGCAAAGGAGCGGGCAAAACCTTGAATCTTGCAATGCTGGGGTTCCACAAACTCAAATACCCGTATGGTGGCTCCACACAAAGTAGGCCGTTGGAGGAACCCACTATTCCAGCATGCACGAAGGGCAGTTCGAAATCGGAAATCCTGTCATAGGTCCGGTCGCAGACGACTGTACATGAGGGTTCATGTATTTGAGCAACCATAGTCTGGTATAGAAGATAATAACCACGACGAGGTCCATATTTAAGGTGGGTGCCGATGAAATAAGGACTGGAGATGATGGAGTTCCAGGATTTGCATACGCGCCTCAAGCTCAGCAATGATTTGACTGGTAACCTTGCCAAGATCTCCAGCACGATGTCTTCTGGGATATAACCATTCAGGGTCGGTGGTGGCGGGTCCGCCATAACAATGGGGCTGGCTGCTTTACGTAGGAAAAGTACCGAACGATCGCCGTACGTGATTCGTATGGTTTTTTTCTTTTCTTTTTATTTTGGACTTTTGAGGTTTCAATCACGTGAAGTAGATGTTTATATAGTTGAAGTCTCCTTCTACTTCAGGGATTTGATTTTCCTAGCTATATAGTAATTTCAGAATTTCGTTCTCGTAATAACTCTGCATCAATATGGTCTCTTTTGATTTCTAGTTGCTCTAGAATTTGGTTTTCCTAACAACTCTAGATCGACTAGGAGAAATATATGCAGCCCTCATTTCTTTTCTTTTTCGGAGTCACATTTCTTGGAATGTACGTGTTGAGTAAGAAGATCAGATACATGTTAGATATATTTTTTAATGTCTCACATGAGACGTGTATGACTTTTAGGAGTCGTTTGGATTGAAGATGAATTGTGTGAATAATAATTAATGTGATTATTTGAGATGAGTTAAGATAAGATAGTTTTTGAAAATGTTATATATATTTAGATTGAGAGTGAGTTGAGATGATTTTAATTTTTTTGATATGAGATAGATGTGGGTCCACAAATTATTGCATTGTGTTTTTAATAAATTTGTTTTATTTATAAATACATTTATTCCTTAAGTAATAATAATTTATAAATTACTTACCCAATTTTTTTTTAATATAGTGAATAATAATATTTTCTGGATTAAAATATTTTTTTCTAATGGAATTTTTTTGTAAAATATCAAATAAAAATTGATTAATAAAAATTGTTTTAAAAATGTTTTTTTAATTGTTTCCAAAATCATTAAATAATACTAATATATATAAAATAATTTTTTATAAATAATTGTGCTTAAAATGATTTTCCATATTCAAGTACTAATGGTCATTTTACCTAGCTCTTGTTAGTTTCGTTATGGTCAATGATAATAAATTTGAAAAATAACATTATTAAATTATAAAATCACTTTATTTTATAATTTTAGTAGTATAAAAATTACATATAGACCAATCATATATTAAACTAAATTTACGTATAGACCTCATAAAATTAACAACCATATTTTCTAAAGAAATTTGCTACAAACTTCCCCAAGTATGTAAATAAGTAATCTATTGCCACACCAAAATCAAATTTGTAATACATTTGAATATCTAACTACACCCTTATAATCCCAATATTTATTATATACATATCAATAACCACCCCTGACTTCCCACATAGGAATGGCAATGACATCCCTAATCGTTGTCATAGCTTGGGCTGATTCGACGGTCATGTTAGGATGATGTGCTAAAGCTGCGGCGTCATTATACGCACGACTGCTTGGACTGAGCTCCCTATTTCTCCAGTCCTCGAACAACTAGTCGTTCGGCGTTGTCATTCTAATAAAATTGTTTAACATACAACATGCAATGATCAGATCCCCTTGCCTCCCAACTTTATACGCAGGCATGAGTCTTAAAATTCTAAATCGTGATTTCAAGACCCCAAATGTACATTCTATTACGTTACGAATGCATGAATGACAATGATTAAAATAATCCTTATACCCCCTAGATAATAATAATTCCCGAGTACATGCGAACGCCGAATTGACTAGATAATAATAATCTGTTACCCATTAACAGGAAAAAAATCAAGCCCTTACCAACCATTCCCAAAGATGTAACAAAATATATATAAAGAGAAATAAATTGAAGATAAAAATAATTAAATAATATTAAATATTTACCATCGAAAGGCATTGGAAATTGGTTACGGCCCTGACTCAATGCATCGATGAATATGCATGCATCATGCGAACTTCCCTCCCAACCAGTGTACAGGAATGGATTCCACATTAATTTCTTCTCTTATTATTAATGCAGCAGGAGTACTCCTAGTAGTAGTAGTAGTAGTCGTTGTTGTTTTTGTTGTTGTTTCTATCTTCATGATTATGACTGTAATATAACCTTTTGTTATAGTTCAAAATGGCTAGCTAGATTATAACCTTTTGTTATAGTTCAAAGTAGCTAGCTAGTTAGATGCATTGAACTTTAATGTGGATCTTCAAAAGTAATGTGTGACTTGGGAACCAGCAGCGCGCTAAGTGTACTGGGAACGTTGTTCATCTTGCAATATCCAATTCTATAGATGTGTAGAGCATAGAATTTTTACATAATCCAACTTATAAAGGTATTCTCATAAATATGTAGATGTTAATTTATGTTCAATATGGTGATAATTAAAGTTATACATAGTTGTTTAATTTTGTCATAATTTTGTATTTTGTAATTGCATTGCACATTTTAGTATTTTTCTTTTTTTGTATTAGTTTCTTGTTTAGTAATTTTGTACTGATATTTTTTGCTTACAGAATTTGTAGGATCTCTCTCAGTCAGATCACTTGAAGTTGCTACTTGTCGGGATTATTTTGCAATTCATATCTTGTAGTTTTGTATTTTGCAATGTAATGTGTAAATAACAAAATAATGTAATATGTAGTGGATTGCATGCATTTTAATTTTTAATTTTTATATATTTTTATTATTCTGGAAAATGTTAGTATTATACTTTTTAATGATGACTCATAAAAGCTTTTCATAAATATATGCTTTTATAAAAAATTATGATTTTCAACACTCTTTTAAATTTTTTTTAATAAATAAAGAAGATTTATGCTTTTCAACATTTTAATTATAGGCTTTTATCAAAAAAACATTATGCTTCTAAACCAATGAGAAAAAAAGAAAAAAAACCGGGTACAACTCGAAATCCAGATTTTCGAGTTTCAAAAATCCAGATCTACCTGGGTTCCGGTCCGGGTATACCCGGGTTGGAACCCGGATGAACACCCCTATACAAACATTCCTATAAATCATCAGGAGGCATAACAGATGGAGTTGTTTTAGATGATAAGTGTGGAGTTGTGTTGCAGATGATAAGCATTGAGTTGCTCTTGGTATATGAGATAACTCCTGATCTTGTAGTGAGTTATCTTGGGAAGTGTTTGATCTTTTACTTATCTGTCTTAACACTTGGGGCCGAGAGAGATCAGGGATGATGTACGTATGAGAGTTTACTGTTTAGAGGCAATATCGTACGTGAAATGCCTTCACATACGTGTGAGGTAATATTAGTTACGTACTCCAATCCCATTATCGATGCCTACGTACATGGATGGATGTTCAACATCATTTTTGTTTTCTTTTAAAAAAGAAAATTAATTAAAACTCTTCAGTCTCTTTAATAAATGGAAATACTTTATTTTCTTTGTAAAAATCAGCTGACTTCTATACATAATTTGATTTTAGACTCGAAACAAAATACTCTATCATTGATCAAATCCTGGCCTCCTTGATTAGGTCGTGTAGGGATTGGACACTTTCTGATCCGTCCTGTAAAGCCAGGCTTTCCACGAAAGGAGCTGCAAATACTAGAAGATCTCCACCATTAATAATCCTCACACGATCATGTGAAGCTTCTTCAGTCTCAATAAAACTTAGAGTACAAAACTCACGGCACATCCTTGCAATCACAACGGCACCACCGTCGGTGCAGCCCCGGAAATCTACCACGCCTGGCTCAAATTCCACAGTCCTAAGCAGAGTCCAAGATTCAGCCATTCCATAATCTGTCATCACCCATATCCCAATCCGGCAGTTTGCAAAACTAAACGAAGCAAGCTTTCCCTTGAACAAGCCAAGATATTCCCATCCATCGTCGTAGCACAAGTAACTGTTAGGCAGTGCTATCTCCCCGAATTTTTCATCCCTAAGATCAAATGACAAAATCTTTTTATTGCCTCTCCAGTCATCACTTCCTTTACTACGCACGATCCAATGCAAAGCTCCAGCAATGCATGGGCAGGGCAAATGATTACAACCAATATTGTAGATTAGAGCATCGGGTTTCAGAGGGATAGGCTCATCGATTCTTCTCCAAGAATTCGAACTTAATGTGTAAACCTGAGCCCGAGGAAGCGTAGTTGTAAACTCACTGTATGAAATCCTGACAATCTTGAAGTCGTTTTCCTCGGAAACATACGTAAATCCGTATGTAACACTTGTATAGCCCCGAGCTAAGCAAGGAGCGGGCAAAATCTTGAATCTTGCAATGCTGGGGTTCCACAAACTCAAATACCCGTATGGTGGCTCCACACAAAGTAGGCCGTTGGAGGAACCCACTATTCCAGCATGCACGAAGGGCAGTTCGAAATCGGAAATCCTGTCATAGGTCCGGTCGCAGACGACTGTACATGAGGGTTCATGTATTTGATGAAACATAGTCTGGTATAGAAGATAATAACCACGACGAGGACCATATTTAAGGTGGGTGGCGATGAAATAAGGACTGGAGATGATGGAGTTCCAGGATTTGCATGCGCGCCTGAAGCTCAGCAATGATTTGACTGGTAACCTTGCCAGGATCTCCAGCACTATGTCTTCTGGGATGTAACTATTCAGGGTCGGTGGTGGCGGGTCCTCCATAACAATGGACTGGCTGCTTTACGTAGGAAAAGTACTGATCACCGTGATTTTTTTTTTCAATTTTTGAGGCTTTAATCACGCGAAGTACTTGAGATGTTTATATAATTGAAGTCTCCTTCTACTTCTGGGATTTGATTTTCCTAGCTATATTGTAATTTCGGAATTTCGTTCTCGCAATAACTCTATGTATCATGGTCTCTTTTGATTTCTTAGTTGCTCTAGAATTTGGTTCTCGTAACAACTCTAGATCGATTAGGAGAAATATATGCACTTGCAGCCCTCGTTTCTCTTCGTTTTTGGAGTCGCATTTCTTGGAATGTTGAGCAAGAAGAGATAAACTGTGCATGACGGAAGCAGCGCCACTCCCTTTTAAAAGTGAAATCTACTATTAAAAAAATAAATAATACTATTCATAAACTCTACATCCTATATATTCATTTAAAAATATATCATTTTATTTTTTTATTATATTTTACTTATAAACATGTCTACAATCATTTTCATTACGTAGATAAAAATATAAAATAATATATTTTTAAGTGAGTGTGTAGAAATGTGGACTTATGTTTAAAATTCTTTTTAAAAAATAATTTGTTTATGCGTAGATTTCACATTTATCTAATTTTTTTTTAAAAAAATACGCTCGACGTTTACACATTAGGCTCACTGCAAATATTATTTATTTGGAATGTTATTGCATGTGATTAATTCAGTTATGATCTCTACATATATATTAGTCCTACTTGCAATGAAGTGTTTTGTTATACATCGTTTTGGAATATTAGAAAAAGTGTCTATATCTCAGCAAATAAAAAAAGAAAAACTTTTATTTTCAAGATTAAAGTAATATATATTTCTATTATATTTTTAAAGATTCATTTTGTTGTGGGACCGGATTTAATAAGATTTTAGAAAGATAATACATTCGAATTTTAGAACAATATAAATTTCACACGAATGATCTACCTCTTTATATTAAATAATTTAATTCGTTGAAATAATAAGAGAATACTTTATCTAACATGAATACATCAGCCTCCTGCACAAGTCTGAGAATTTAATTCGATTTTTATTTTTGAAAAATAATACTATAATCGTAGAGTGTGCTCCATAATACCTTTAAGAAAAATGATTATATAAAAAAAAAAAAAATTTGAAAAAAATTCTAATTTTTTAAAACAAAAATTATTAATAAAAACTATTATTAAAAATATCTATTTTATAAACATACATAGCATCATCTAAATCACATATTTTTCTAAATAAGTATTAAAAATAATCAATTAAAAATAACTATACAATAAATATAAAATGTATACTGTTATAACCTATTATTATTATTATTATTATTATTATTATTATTTTAAAGCGATTGCATCGTTTACGCCATCCCTGTAACCTCGTTATCAAATCCTTTTGTGTTTCTGTTTCCTTGTCTCTGTCTCTCTCAGACAACACGGTGGAGATGCACTTTCAGCAGCTACAACCTTTCCGGGCACAGAGCAATTTCCTATGTTCCCCGCAGTTTCTCGCTCCGACCGCTCTCTCTCTTCCTAAACTCACAAACGCCCCTGCTTCTCTCTCACTATCCCCAGTCAAGACCCATAATTCTGCACGCAGAATAAGTGCGGCTTCTCTGGACGAACTTCCCCCCAATGCCCTTCGCCGGAAGATTGACCCAAAATGGAGAGGTGGGTTCAGCCTAGGGGTAGACTTGGGAATGTCGCGGACCGGCGTCGCCCTCAGCAAAGGCTTTTCCGTCCGTCCTCTTACAGTAATTAATCCCCCAAATCCATGCCTTTATTTTAAGCTTGCCTCCTTTCATTAAACGCAATGATGGGATATTTCGAATCTTCCTAGGTTTTGGAATTGCGAGGACAAAAGCTTGAGCTTGAGCTTCTCGATATCGCTCTACAGGAGGTACATTTTTTATTTTTTTAGAACTATGTATGTATGCATGGGAAGCAAAAACCATTACTTTACCTATCTAGAAAGGTAATTATCTGTGAGACAGTGCAGGAGGTTGATGAATTCATAATCGGGCTGCCCAAATCATGTAATGGGATTGAGACGCCTCAGTCAAACATAGTACGCAGTGTAGCCGGAAGACTTGCTGTTCGGGCTGCTGAGAGGCATGTGTGTGTGTGTTTGTGTGTGTGTCTCTGTATATTTGTTTTAGTAATACTTCCTAATAAAAAGGTTAATAAGCAGATCAAAAACTGCTTAGTTCGGTTGCTATATATTTCTCAGCAATGAGAAAAGAAATAAATGTTGCACACTCGTTGTGATCCTATTTTTAAGATCATGCTAATAAGCAGCTGTTTTTCTAATTGGTCTGTTTTATAATTAGAAAGGCTAGTCTTATATGAACGCAATCGTGCATAAGTTGATAAAGTGATTGATATCTCCCATATCAGAAATTGCTGTTCTGAATGATTATTAAGCCTATTCGGTGGTTTGTTTATTCTGATTTGCGACTCTGTAATAGGGGTTGATCTTTCTAAAGACTATTCAAGTAGACTGCTTGCGTATAAATCTTGTTTAGCTGGATAAACGAACTTGCATTATTCAAAAAAAATTTCAATTTCCTAACAAAAAAGAAAAATCATTAGTCTTTCAGTCTATTGCTTTTGCCTCCAGATTTGGCTGATCTCGGATTTAATATTCAGGGGTTGGAGAGTGTACCTGCAAGATGAACATGGGACAACTTCAGAAGCAGCAGATCGCATGATTTCCATGTAACATTTTCTCAAAAGCAGTACTTTTGTTCCCCTTTCATTTCATTGGGTATTCCCTTCAGTCACTAGAATTTGGTTATTGATCATTTTGGTAGTTTTCTTCTGATTTAGATATATTAGTCAGTCTTTGGCAAGCTGATATAGGTGCTAAATAGCCTAATCGTTTATCTGCTGTTTCAAGATTGCATTGCATTGGAATCATTGTGTCATGTTCCTCATGGCATTTGGAATGAAAAGATTTGAGGTCATACTTTGTGAAAGACTCTGGACTCGTGTAAATTTGGTAACACCCGATCACTCATACATATGATTTGGATAATTGATTCCTCTGGAACCCAGATGCCATTTGATTCTTTGTTGTAACAGGCTTGAATGGAGGGGGTAATTTTCCTTGATGGTTTTAGGGACTTGTTATGCTTCATTTAATTATAGGCAACATATTTGGGAGAAGAATTATTCTAGATGCAGTCCCTGTTGGGGCCTTCGTACGCACGAAGTGAAACGGTTCGTTTTGATTCAATTAAGAAATGAAGCTCTCCCCCTCCCAGACTCGGTTCCCCCCCTCCCTTCCCTCTGAAGCATCTCGTTCCTCCCCTCATCAGAATCTTCGAAACCTTAACCCCTTCCTTCGAAATCCATTGAAGCCCCAGCATATGAGGCTTCATCAACCACGGCTCTGGTGCTCTACGCAATCCTCAATTTAGTGCTGCATTAAGCCATGTAATTGGGTTGGACAAGTTTCATTTTTTTTCTTTGTTCTCTTTGGCTTTAAGTTTTGTATATATCTCTCTCTTTTTTTATGGGTGTTTATTTAATCAATATGTTTTAGTTTGTTTATTTTCTTCCTTGCGTTTTCGTTTTTTTTTTTTTTTTTTTTTTTTTTTTTTGGTGCCAAAAGTCCACATCTTCTCGATTTTTAGGAAACCCAATTCCTTGATCCGTTGCTTTTTTCAGTTTGCCTGGTTATTATTTGTTTCAATTTGTTGTCTTTACCCAAATTAGTGGGTTTTTTCCCTCTCATTCTGTTTTCAGTTTTTGCAATTTTCTTTCTGTGTTTGCTTCCTAAAGCTATGGGACTGGAAAAAAGGATTTGAAGGGGTAGTTTTGAAATCTGGCTTCTTATATACATTACAAAACGGTCATGGGTGGTTCTTCTTATCAACTTCAGTAGACATCCCTTGTAGGACTTGGCACATGCATACTCTCAAAATATTTACACTGGGCCTGTGTTCTGGTATGGAAGAGAGATAAGAATGAGTGAGGAGTTCTGACCGTAGGGGGAAGCTGAAGTGAGGGGTATATTTGACATTTGAACAAAATTATAGAAAAATGACCTAAATACCCTCTTCTCACGCACGTGGGCCCCCAATGGGGTCTATACGTAGCATGACTCTTGGGAGAAAATAGAAGTTGGATACGTTTTTGGGTACTCTGGCAGTGTTACAGCTGTTGTCATATTCAAAATTCCTTTTTTCTTGGTTTCTGTTTTGCACTTGATGAAAGCCGCCACCTCATATCTCACACTGATAGAGGTTAATGTGCCTAATTTTATACATCATTGTCTAATTTTGAAGTATTAATAAACCGCCTTTGCTAAAGGAATATGTATATTCTGGGGTATAACTTGCTCATAAACTCTTTCAGGGGCATTAACAGGTCTACTCGGCAAGGGAAAATTGATGCCTATGCTGCAATGGTATGGTAATCTTGCTCCTATTTTTGTTCCTCCCCTTGTGATGGTTTCACCCAACTTCAGCAGTTCTTCTGCTTCCTGGATAAGTTCTCCCGTTTCGGCCTCTTAAAAAGAACTAGCTATACACCACTACTGCACAAAGCTCATTCTGTTTGTGACTATCAATGAAGCTTCTGCATTATTCTGTCCCCCCTTTTCCCAGTCTAACTTCTTCAGTTCTTCGGCTGCAGATGCTGCTGGAGAGATATTTTTCCCTGGCTGGCCACGGAACTGAACTTGTGCTGCCCAAGAATTTGGATTTGCAAGAAAAGCTCCGTAGGGGCCCACCCAAAGACATTGATTTCTTTCCAGAAGAATTTGAAGGTTGACACTTTGCGACTTGCGTTTGGTGCCCACGTTAAGATCCAGTTTCATCCAAGTATATTCTGGTCTATATTCACGCAGAAGCAAGCATTATAGAGCAGAAAGAAGTTAAAATTATATATCTAACCATTTTTTTTTCCTGGGTAAGGAACTTGGAACGATTAGTATCAGAGTAAATATGCAGTTTTTTCAAAATTCTAATCATCACGCAATGTATCTTCTAGTTGCAAAAGTTTGGCTAAGACTAGGTGATTAAGTTGATAAGTTTGGCTATGATTAAGGTGCAATTTGGATAGTGAGATGAGATGAGATGGTTTTAGATTAAAGTTAAAAGTTAAATAAAATATTGTTAGAATATTATTTTTTAATATTATTATTGTTTTGAGATTTGAAAAAATTGAATTGTTTATTATATTTTGTGTGGAAATTTAAAAAATATATAATGATGAGATGAAATAAAACACTTTCACTATCCAAACGAGACTAAGTGAATAAGATGATAGAGTTTATCTTATCTTTGGTTTTGTAATTTGGATAAATATAAAACATTTTGACTTTATCTATGGTTATTTTGATTTTATCTAGAGGTTTTTAGGAAGTGTTTTAAATAAATAAAAAATGTAGAAGTTAAGTTCCAAGATGTAGATCTTATCCAAGAAAGAGTTTGAACGTGAAATTGTCAATGTTGAGAAGATAAGTATCAGGTGCCAGCAAAATCCATCAGCAAAATTCTTCAGCAGAGTTTCACTGTGACTTAAACTCCTATCAGATTTGTTTTGTCAATAGAGTTTTACTGCGAGTCAAATTCCTATTAGATTGTTTATTTAAGGGATCACACTAGTTAGGGTCAGTAGAGATTTCAGCCTGGGAGATTTTGGAGTATTTTCGAGTGCTTATGTGTAAGAAAGTTCTCTTAAGAATTTTCAAGTTATTTTTCTTTCATTGAGTGTAATCGTGATTCAACCACTGGAATTACAGGATAAAAGTCAATATTTGAAGATCGTCAAAGAGTCTAGTTGTTATTGCAGTAGAGGCAAATGGATCGTTTGTTGGGTCAAGTAAGAGTCAATTAGCAAATATTTTGTAATTGAGAATTACTTGTAATTGATTTTCAAATAATAAAATTGACTTTTCTAGGTTTGGCTGCCTTGTAGGGTTTTACTTTTAAAGAGTTCTTTAAAAGGTTTCCCTTCGATAACAAGATTAGTGTTATGTAATTTATTTATTTTATGTTATTATTTTATTATTAAATAATTGCATAGTTGAAGACTAATCAATTTATTAAGTGAATTAGTAGAATGTTAGATTTCAATACAAAGGTACTTGGATAATTTCATATCTATATATCATTATTGCTACAATCATGTACATCAATGACATGTACCAGCAATCGGTAAAAAAGAGTATTAATAACAATGAAGAATTACTTTGGAAGATCGATAAATTGGTCCTCCAAATTGACATATATATATATATATATATATATATATCTTAATGGTTAAAAAAGTGATTTTGTATTTTTTTTTTAAATATTTAAAAATTAAGAAAAAAAATCAAAGTGCAGTGATCAATCCAAACTATTGATGCATTTTATCGTTACTAGTAGTAGGGATGCTAACCGCCCCTATGGGGCGGGGCCTCCTCTTCTCCGCATCCCGCCCAGCATGGGGCAGAGGGTGGGGTTTTCACTCCCGTTCCCCACCCCCGCATCCCGATGGCGAGGCAGGGTAGGGCACGAGGTGGATTTTCAATCCGCCCTACTTCATGTCTACTTAAAAAATAGATTACATTCCACTAGATTTGAAAATTATTTTTAAGTCTAAAATTGATTAAAAATGCATTTTTAAATCTAAATTATAAATTTAAATTTTGTAAATATGATTATAATTTAAAAATTATGTAGTTTTTAAATTTGCTAGTGCATATTTTGTATAAGTTGTAGTGTATTAATTTTTAAACTATGTAGTTTTTAAATTTACTAGTGCAAACTTTGTAAACAAGTATAACAAATTGTAATATATATTTATATATAATTTATAAAATATAAATATATATTTATGCTTATAATATATATATATATATATATATAAACATATAAGCGTGGGCGGGGCGGGCCGTCCCTGCCCCCGCCACTGCTAGGGGCACTAGATGCGGGTTGGGGGCACCCGCCCCCAGCATAGGCTGAGCGGGGTTGCCCACCCCGCCATGTGGGGGCTAGGTAACGTGGGGCGGGGCCCCGCTGCCCACCCTTAACCAATAGTAGGACTTAATTACTATGTCTTGACTTTTTCAGAGTTGTACTTGTGGTTTAAAAAGTTTATATGTAGTACCTATAGTTTTGACCTAAGATGTTGATGTGGCATTTAATTGTCACATAATCACCCATCATAGGTAAAAAGTTAAAAAATAAAGAATATAAAGAAGAAAAAAACAAAAAACTTGGTAAAAAGATTTAATTGGTTTTTTAGGTGTTTTAAGAAGTTTTTCTAACAATTTTCTTAACTATTTTTTAATAATTTTGTGTTTTAGGATTTCTTAATAATGTTTTCTAAAATTTAGTTTATAGATTTTTTGAACTTTAATTTTTTATTTATTTTTTAATGTTTAAATAAATTTTTTTGTGATTTATTTTGTTTATGTTTCTTAGATTTATATATATATATATTTTGTATTTTTTACTGTTCATGCTATGGTGTGTTTGAGCTGATATGGCACATTTTCTGCCAGAGGACTCTCGGAATCTTGACAGAAGTATTGATTTGAAACATTACCATAACTATAGTTACTAGTTATAAGCTTTTTAAACAACTGGTACCATCTATAAAAAATCATAATAACATTACATTAATTTTATCCAATAACAAAGTAAAAAATAGAATCCCAATAATAATCTCGATTCTATAGCCTAGGGGTTGACTCAAGTGGTCAAAACCTTGATCTTAATAGAATGCACCCTCCATGTCTAAGGTTCGAATATCTTGAGGGCAAATAATTTATGGTGACCATTGGATTGGAGAAACTAACCCTTGAATTATCCGAAATGTACTTGTGGAAAACTTCTTGTCGAGAACCTGTACACTCCCGAAATTCTTGATTACATAAAAGACTTTCATAAAATCTTATCCTCTTAATTTGGATTTAGAAAGCATATTAATTCATCTCATTTTATATAATTATTACAATTTTCTCAAATTTCAAAACAAAATACAATAAATAATTCAACTTTTTCAAATTTTAAAATAAAAATAATAGTAAAAATAATATTCTAACAATATCTTATTCAACTTTCATCTCATCTCATGTTAATTCACTATCCAAACCTTCCTTAAATCTTTAAAACAGTCTATTGGAATTTAAAAAAAAAATAAACGAAAAAAAAAGGAAGCATATAAAATAATGAGGTTTGCTTCAACAATTGATGATTAATTGCAAAACACACTAAAATTGTATATGATAAAAATATATATATATATATATATATATATGTTCTTCAATTTGTATCCTGATATTCAATAATAAGCTTTGTTATTTATTATTTCATACACCACACATCATATTTTTTATCTTTTTAAAAAAAAAATTAATTTATTCCTCCTAAACTAATTGAGTTTTTATACTCATCATCAATACACCACACACTACCACACATTTGGTAAGAAAAAAAAAATCAAATAAAAATAAAAAAATCATATGTAGTCATGTGTGGTCAAATGATGATTAATTAGAATTTTTCTTCATGAAATTAAATATCGCAAGACAATAACTTTAGTCCAATATTATATATTGCAGCAAGTACCTCACGATAATCGTTCACAATCGGTGGTTTCTCACGCTGATCTTCGTATAGGGCGTACGTGGAAGTGAAGATGGCTTGGGGCCGAGAGAGATCGGGGATGATCATGTATGTATGAGAGTTTAGAGGTAATAACGTACGTGAAATGCCTTTACCGCGTACGTGTGAGGTAATATTAGTTACGTACTCCAATCCCATTATCGATGCCTACGTACATGGATGGATGTTCAACATCATTTTTGTTCTCTTTTAAAAAAGAAAATTGATTAAAACTCTTCAGTCTCTTTAATAAATGGAAATACTTCATTGATCAAATCCCGGCCTCCCTGATTAGTTCGTGTAGAGATTGGACACTTTCTGATCGGTCCAGTAAAGCCAGACTTTCCACGAAAGGAGCTGCAAATACTAGAAGATGTCCACCATTAATAATCCTCACACGATCATGTGAAGCTTCTTCAGTCTCAATAAAACTTAGAGTACAAAACTCACGGCAAATCCTTGCAATCACGACGGCACCACCGTTGGTGCAGCCCCGGAAATCTACCACGCCTGGCTCAAATTCCACAGTCCTAAGCAGAGTCCAAGATTCAGCCATTCCGTAATCTGTCATCACCCATATCCCAATCCGGCAGTTTGCAAAACTAAACGAAGCAAGCTTTCCCTTGAACAAGCCAAGATATTCCCATCCATCGTCGTAGTAAAAGTAACTGCTAGGTAGTGCTATCTCCCCGAATTTTTCATCCCTGAGATCAAATGACAAAATCTTTTTATTGCCTCTCCAGTCATTACTTCCTTTACTACGCACGATCCAATGCAAAGCTCCAGCAATGAATGGGCAGGGCAAATAATTACAACCAATTTTGTAGATTAGAGCATCGGGTTTCAGAGGGATAGGCTCATCGATTCTTCTCCAAGAATTCGAACTTAATGTGTAAACCTGAGCCCGAGGAAGCGTAGTTGTAAACTCACTGTATGAAATCTTGACAATCTTGAAGTCGTTTTCCTCGGAAACATACGTAAATCCGTATGTAAAACTTTTATAGCCGCGAGCTAAGCAAGGAGCGGGCAAAATCTTGAATCTTGCAATGCTGGGGTTCCACAAACTCAAACGCCTGAATCCTCGTGACTCCACACAAAGTAGGCCGTTGCAGGAACCCACTATTCCGACATGCGTGAAGGGCAGTTCTAATTCGGAAATCCTGTCGTAGGTCCGGCCGCAGACGACTGTACATGAGGGTTCATGTATTTGACGAAACATAGTCTGGCATAGAAGATAATAACCACGACGAGGACCATATTTAAGGTGGGTGGCGATGAAATAAGGACTGGAGATGATGGAGTTCCAGGATTTGCATACGCGCCTGAAGCGCAGCAATGATTTGACTGGTAACGTTGCCAGGATCTCCAGCACGATGTCTTCTGGGATATAGCTATTCAGGGTTGGTGGTTGCGGGTCCGCCATAACAATCGGGCTGGCTGCTTTACGTAGGAAAAGTACTGATCGCCGTGATTCGTATGGGTTTTTTCTCCTTGTGGGGTATAGCATCCCATATAGAAAATATGGAGTTAAAATCCAAAGAAGGAAAGGCCAAGGCTAAAATAGACAGTATACATTAGTTGGAAGGTTAAAGTAGACAATATACATTAGTTAGTTATTTTCTATTTTTAGTATAAATATATGTAAACTCAAATGATCAAAACACTTGATTCATTCAATATTTTTCACTTCAGATAGCCTACGCGTGATATTTCCAATTTTTCATATTTTTCATTTTCAGTTTATGAAATTCTTGACATGGTATCAGAGAAGTAAAATTCCGCAACTCCTCTTCTCTACTGGAAATTGATTCTTTCTTATTACTTCTTCAAGTTTTTCTGCACTACATTGATTTTCTTTTGTAGTGATTCTTCCGTTAATTCTTTTTATTTTCTGCTCTTCTTGCTTTTCTTGAAATGGCCTCTATCAGCTCCACAGACTCTGTCAACTCAGTACCACAAAATAATCCATCAAACTGCCAAAGTCCTCCCATTCCACAAAATAATCCATTAGAAAATTCATTAAGTCCATATTATTTGCATCCGAGTGATAACCCTGGTGCCCTTCTTGTCTCAGAAATTTTTAGTGGTGATAACTATGTTGCATGGAGCCGCTCGGTCATCATTGCTTTATATGTCAAGAATAAAGTAGCATTCATTGATGGCTCCATTCGACCTCCAAAGATTTCTCAGTCAGTTCTTTACATATCATGAATGAGGGCCAATAATTTGGTATTTTCTTGGTTAATAAACTCAATTTCCAAAGATATTCGAAATAGCTTGTTGTATGTTAATTCAGCTCTTGATCTTTGGAATGAATTGAAAACAGGATACCTAAGGAGTGATGGACCAAGAGTTTTCCATCTTGAAAAATCCTTGAGTTCTATAAACCAAGGTTCTTTATCCATTACTGAGTATTTTAGTATCTTTAAAGCATTATGGGATGAATATGTTAGTTTTCGTCCTTTCCCAACTTGCACTTGTGGAAACATGTCAAGTTGCACATGTGACATCTTTCCTTTTCTGTTACAAAGGTAGCAGTCAAATTATGTTTTGAAATTCCTTATTGGTTTAAATGAATCTTATGCATCTATTCGAAGTCAATTGCTTCTTTCCATACCATTACCAACTATGGCAAAGGTTTTTTCTTTGCTACTTCAAGAAGAGAGCCAAAGGCAACTGACCAACTCAGTCTCAACTGAAACTCATGCATTAATGGTAAAGCAGTTTCCTACTTCAGCAGCAAATCACTACAAGTTTCCAAAAGAAAAGGCCAAGAAATCTTCACTCCATTGTACACATTGTGGGTATAATAGACACTATTGACAAATGCTTCCAACTTCATGGATATCCTCCTGGTTGGACTGGACCAAAAGGAAAGAGAAACAATTCTGCTGCTCATGCTGTCATTTCAACCAATGAAGTCTATGATCAACATAAGGACGAGTCTCACATGGTTTCTTTAACCTCTGAAGAATTCAATAAGCTTTTAGCTCTTGCAAATTCTTCACAACCTTCTCAATCTTCTTCAAATATTGAGAATTCCCTAGCTTGTAACTTTGTTACTTCTGCTCAGTTTTTTGGTAAATTTTCTTGCAATCATGTTTCTGTTATACCAGATCACCCTTGGATATTAGACACTGGTGCAACAGATCATATGATCTGTTCACCACATTTCTATTGTTCTCCTCCTAAACCAATCAATATATCTATAAACCTACCTAATGGACAGATTATACTAGCCACACACATTGGTACAATTTGCATTTCCAATAATCTTTTTCTGCAAAATGTCTTGTGTGTACCCTCATTCTCTTTTAATCTCTTATATGTTTCTAAGCTACCATAACAGTCTAATCTTTATTTGTCTTTCTTTGGAACTCATTGTCTTTTGCAGGACCATTCACAGAGGAGGATGATTGGGATTGCATTTGAGAAATAAGAATTATATCATTTTATACCTTCCAGCACAACTTCTAAATCCAATTCAGTTCAATTTTCTGCTGTTTCTCAAAAACCCTTAGACCTATGGCACTATAAATTAGGCCATGTATCTTTCTCTAGACTTTCTTCTCTCAAACACTTAGACTCCTCCATCTCTATGGATTGTCAACATATATGCGATATATGTCCTTTGGCAAAGCAAAGAAGATTGCCTTTCCTTGTATCACATACAAAATCTAATAAAATTTTTGATTTGGTGCACTGTGACATATGGGGTCATTTTGCTATTATTTCCTATTCAGGTTATAAATATTTTTTGACCATTGTTGACGATTTCTCACGATGTACTTGGGTTTACATGCTTAAAGCTAAATCTGAAGTTCCATTTTTGTTAAAATCTTTTTGTATAATGATAAAAACTCAATTTAATGTTGTTGTCAAAACCATAAGGTCAGATAATGGACCTGAATTTTCTCTCCCATATTTTTATAGTAAAAATGGGATTTTACATAAAAAAAAAGGTTGTGTAGAAACCCCACAGCAAAATAGAACAGTTGAAAGAAAGCATTAACATTTACTTAGTACAGCTAGAGCACTGATGTTTCAATCAAATATTCCATTATCTTTTTGGAGTGACTGTGTTCTCACTGCAGCTCATATAATTAACAGAAAAGATACCCCTCTTCTTAATAATAAAACCCCTTATGAAATTATTTTCAACAAAACACCAAAACTATCCCATTTAAAGGTGTTTGGTTGTCTTTGTTTTGCCTCTACACTTCAAAATCACAGACATAAGTTTGATCCTAGAGCTGTTAAATGCTTATTCCTCGGGTACCCCTCGATGTAAAAGGTTACAAAGTCATGGATCTAAACACTAATAAAGTGTTTATTTCTTGAAATGTCACATTCCATGAAAATATTCTCCCTTTTACAGAAACACCTTCTAATCCACAAAGTCATACATTCTTATTCCCACCATCAGAAAACAACAATTATTTTTCCACTAACCCTACTACTCTTCCTAATCAATCTATATCATCAAATTCCCATGATGATAACCTTCATTCATACACTGACCAAGATATTTCTCTATCTCAGAATAATACTATTTCCAATAATCTACCACAACTCAGAAAATCCACTAGAGTTCGAAAACCATCTATTCTTCTGTAGGATTACTATTGCAGTCAAGTTACCTCAAATGCAGCCCATTCAACTTTCTCTAATGATGGTTCCACCAAAGGTAACTTCTATCTTATTTGTCCTTTTCTTTCTGCCAGCAGATTATCACCTTCTCATAGAGCTTTTCTTGTCTCAATAACAACTTCATCTGAACCCAACACATATAAACAAGCTGTCCAATTTCCAGAATGGCAACAAGCTATGAAAAATGAATTACATGCTTTAGAGTTAAATAAAACAGGAGAGCTTGTAACTTTACCTAAAAATAAACAAACAATTGGTTGTAAATGGGTATTCAGGATCAAATATAAATATGATGGCACCCTAGAAAGACATAAAGCAAGAATAGTGGCAAAAGGTTAAACTCAACAAGAAGGTTTAGATTTTTTTGATACATTCTCACCTGTTGCCAAAATTACTTTCATTCGACTTCTACTTGCTGTTGTTGCAATTAAAAATTGGCACATTCACCAACTAGATGTAAATAATGCTTTTTTACATGGTGAATTACATTAAGAGGTTTATATGGATTTGCCCCCTGGACTGCCTAATCAGAACAACAAAGTTTGTAGACTTTTAAAAAGTCTCTATGGCCTTAAACAAGCATCTAGACAATGGTTTGAGAAATTGTCTAACTCTCTTATCACTTATGGTTTCACTCAAGGAAAATCTGATTGCTCATTGTTTATTAAAAAGTCAGCAACTTCTTTCATGGCATTACTTGTTTATGTTGATAATGTGTTGCTAGTAAGTGATGATTTGCAGCAAATTCAGCTCTTGAAGAAGTTCTTACATGATCAATTTACCATTAAAGATTTGGGACCATTGAAATATTTTCTTGATCTAGAAATAGCAAGATCAAAAACTGGTATTTCACTTTGTCAACAAAAATATGCCTTGGACATATTACAAGACACTGGTAACCTAGGCTCAAAGCCTGCTGCTTTTCCAATGGAATCAAATCTCAAACTCATGGCTGATGATCCATAACTTTATGAAGATCCATCAGCATATAGGAGACTGGTTGGTAGATTGTTATACTTGACAATCACCAGACCAGATCTTGCCTATTCTGTCCAAGTGTTAAGTCAGTTTTTAGCAAAACCAGCTGTCAGCCATCACAAAGCAGCAATGAGGGTCCTCAGATATCTAAAAGCTACACCAGGGCATGGTTTGTTTTTCTCATCATCTTCAAAACTTCATCTCAAAGCCTTCTTAGACAGTGATTGGGCAGGCTGCATCGACACCAGGAGAAGCATAACAGGTTTTGCAATATTTTTGGGCAATTCCCTAATTTCATGGAAGTCCAAAAAACAAGCCACAATTAGTAGATACTCTGCTGAAGCAAAGTATCAAGCTCTTGCAGCTACAACATGTGAGGTGCAATGGTTGGTTTATGCCTTGCAGGACTTGCAGATTGATCATCAACAGCCCACAACTCTATACATAGATAGCAAATCAGTAATGTCTATTGCCACCAACTCAGTTCAGCATGAGAGAACTAAGCATATACAAATTGACTGTCACTTGGTTCAAGAGAAATTGCAAGAGAAGCTTATCAAACTGTTTTACATTCCCTCTCGACTTCAGTTGGCAGACATACTCACCAAGCCATTGGGTTCATTGCCTTTTTATCACACTCTACGCAAGATGAACATTCTCAATATTCATGTTCATCTTGAGGGAGGGTGTTGGAGTATAGCATCCCATATAGAAAACATGGAGTTAAAATCCAAAGAAGGAAAGGCCAAGGCTAAAATAGACAGTATACATTAGTTGGAAGGCTAAAGTAGACAATATACATTAGTTAGTTATTTTCTATTTTTAGTATAAATATATGTAAACTCAAATGATCAAAACACTTGATTCATTCAATATTTTTCACTTCAGATAGCCTTCGTGTGATATTTCTAGTTTTTCATATTTTCCATTTTCAGTTTATGAAACTCTTGACACTCCTCTTTTTATTCTGGACTTTTGAGGTTTCAATCACGCGAAGTGGATGTTTATATAATTGAAGTCTTCTTCTACTTCTGGGATTTGATTTGCCTGGCTATATAGTAATTTCATAATTTCGTTCTCGTAATAACTCTATGCATTATGGTCTCTTTTGATTTCTAGTTGCTCTAGAATTTGGTTTTCCTAACAGCTCAAGATCAATTAGGAGAAATATGTGCAGCCCTCGTTTCTTTTCTTTTTAGGAGTCACATTTCTTGGAATATTGACTAAGAAGAGATACAATCTTAAAGTATGCACGTCTGGACTCCCTCTAAAAAAAAGTTAAGTCTAATATTAAAAAATAATTTTTTTATATAGGTTTTAAATTTATTCAAATTTTTTAAAGAAAATACGCTGGACTTGTACACATTGAGCTTACTGCAAATATTATTTATATGGAATGTTATTGGATGTGTTTAATTCAATTATCTACATATTAGTCCTACTTGCAATGAACTGTTTTGTTATACATGATCGTTTTGGAAAATTAGAAAAAGTCTGATCTATATCTTGAGTCCTACTTTCATTGAGTGTGATCGTACTCCATGTTAGAAATAGAATGATCGTGATTCAGCCACTAGGTTTCAGGATAAAAGTTAATGTTTGAAGATCGTCAAAGGTTCTAGTTGCTACTACAGTAGAGGCAAACAGATCGTTTGTTGGGTCAAGTAAGATAGTTAATTGGCAAAAGTTTTATGGGTTTGGCTGCCCCTTAGGATTTTACTTTTAAAGAGTTCTTTTAAAGGTTTTCTTTCGATACTAAGATTGATGTTATGCAATTTATTTACTTTATGTTATTGTTTTATTATTAAATAATTGCATGGTTGACAATTAACCAATTTGTTGAGTGAATTAGTAGAACGATAGATTTCAATACAAAGGTACTTGAATAATTTCATATCCATATATCATTATTGCTACGATCATGTACATTAGATGACATGTACTAGCAACTGGTAAAATAGAGAATATTAATAACAAGGAAGAATTACTATGGAAAATGTTTGGGAGACCCATAAATTAGCCCTCCAAATGAATCCATATATATATGGAAGTCTTTCTTATAAGTAATTTTGCACACCAATATTAAATATAAGGCATTCCTTTAATATATATAAATATATATATATTAATTGTTAAGAAAGTGATTTTGTATTTTTTTTAAATGTTTTAAAATATTTAAAAATTATGAAAAATAAGTGATCAATCTAAACTATTGATACCTTTTATCGGTACCAGTAGTAGGACTCGATTACCATGTGTTGCCTTTTTCACAGCTGTACTCGCGGTTTAAAAAGTTTATATGTAGTACCTATAGTTATGACATAAGATGTTGATGTGGCATTTAATTGTCACATAATCACCAATCAAAGGTAAAAAATTAAAAAATAAAGAAAATAAAGAAGAAAAAACAAAAAACTTGGTAAAAAGATTTAATTGGTTTTTTAGGTGTTTTAAGAAGTTTTTCTAACAATTTTCTTAACTATTTTTCAATAATTTTGTGTTTTAGGAATTCTTAATAATGTTTTCTAAAATTTAGTTTATAGATTTTTTAAACTTTAATTTTTTTATAGATTTTTTAATGTTTAATAGAATTTTTTTGTGTTTTATTTTTTATTTTGTTTATGTTTCTTAGATTTATATGTTTATTTTATTTAATTCTTTTTATATTTTTTTACTGTTCATGCTAACCATGGTGTGTCTGAACTGATATGGCACATTTTCTGCCAGAGGACTGACGGAATCTTCACAGAAGTACTAATTTGAAACATTACCGTAACTATAATTATTAGTTATAAGCTTTTTAAACAATTGGTACCATTCATAAAAAATCAAAATTACAGTATATTAATTTTCTCCACTAACAGTAAAAAACAGAATCCAAGTAATAATCTGGATTCTATAATCCTAGGGGTTGGCTCGAGTGGTCAAAACCTTGATTTTGATGGAATGCACCCTCCATGTTAAAGATTCGATCCTCACGAGGGTAAACAATTTATGGAGACCATTGGACTTGAGAAACTAACTCTTGAATTATCCAAAGTGTACTTGCGAGAAACTCCTTGTCGAAAACCTGTGCATCCCTGAGATTAGTCGGGACTCTGTTCTCGGACACCTGGTGCCAATCAAATAAAAAATATCTTGATTCTACGAAGCCCGTGTATGTGTGCCAACACCCCATAGATTTCCCACTTTCATACAATGGGATTTGGTACTTGAAAATAAATAAACCTACTCTCCATTTCTCATATTATGAAGAAAAGATCTAAAATCAATAAGTTGACAATCACATTGGCTTCCAAAAAACTGGTAGAGGTTCCAAGAATTCTAAGCAGTGATGACCACATTCCATGCTGCATTCATTTGAATCTGCTGCATTCCAGTCTGTATTGATTTGAATCTGCTGATTCATCATCATTAACAACATTCCATGCTCTGGATTGATTTAGAAAGCCAATGATAGGTAAATCAAGATCTCAAAATTGTCAAATACTAATGTTCCATCCAACTTGTTCTTCAGACTTCATCCATATAAACAGTCGAGCCCTCTCTCTGGTCCACGACATACTCAACACTGCCCTCTTTAACAACAGCACCTTAACTGTAGACTCAAGCAAAGAGCAAAACAAGGATGGACAAAAGTTATAATTACTGTATAGTCCATGGTAACTTGATTAACATTAGTAGAAATTGAAACAGCTTAGCGTTTGCTCTCTTGGCTGAACCTTCATCTGTAGAAGCCGTGGTGGTAGTGGTGATGATTAGTCCAGAACAGCACTATGAACTTGGAAGGTGGAGTACATGTAACAGCTGTTCTTTGATGCCAGAGTCCTGAAAAAAGAACCAGTTTAGTAACTATCAGCAAAGAAACAAGACATTCACTTCTTACAACACGAAACAAGACATTCACTTCTTACAACACCAGTGCAATCATGTATAAGCAATGGGTGGGGCTAAGGTGTCATCAGCATCGGCAGCTTTTAACATGCACCTATTTAGATAAGTTGCTTGGAATCAGTGCTCTGATACTTATTGGTATTTCGAGCATTGGTAAACTTGAAGGCTTATACAGGCAGTAGACGATAAAGTTACCAACTAACATTGCAACATCACTAAGTGACCTTGTTGATAACTAAAGCATAAAACAATTTCTTGAGTAGTCGTATAAAAGCTTACGACAGTCTAGGAATGTGATTAGTATGACAAACTACATCCTAACATGTAAAACAAACATAAACTTTTGACTATTGTCAGGACACATTTAATAATTCAGATTTTATCAAGGAAGAAAAAAACTGTGAACAGTCGAGTTTGTTGTAACTAAAACTTTTTATTATTATTATTATTATTATTATTGGCACTGGGTGTCCTAAAACAAGTCCCGACTAATCCCAGAGGTGCACAGGCCCTCGGCAAGGAGTTTTCCGCAAGTGTACCTCAGGTAATATAAGGGAAAATTCCCCCAATCCGATGCCCCTAGAAATTGTTTGCACCCAAGAGCTTTCGAACATTTGAGGTGGAGGGAGCACACCACCAAGACCAAGGCTCTTACCAGCTGAGCCAACCCCTTGAGTTTGCTGTAGCTAAAACTTTTTAACAATTTTTTTATTATTATTTGTCGTCAGAATTTACAAATAAAAATAACAGGTGAAACCAAAGGTACACGTGCTATATACTAGGTGACACCTAAAGACTACATGTAATGTAGTACCTTTTGAGGAATATGATGGCAGCACTAAGCAACAAGTTCAACCTTGCTAAACATGGAAGCAGTCCTGCCGACTATCTCCAAGTTTCAACTGAAAAATAAATGCAAAGAAATGTGAAGAAAAAGGAAGGACCAGCATCATATTAATATATGTAAAGCACAGGGCTTCTTCTTTAATTCTGTGCTTTTGAAGTAAGTTCCAATCACAAAACAAGATGTTCCTAAGCGCTAAAATTTTTTGACAAAGTAATTGAAGATTTTATGAATCGTATTGATACCTCGTGGCTTTGGTAGAGAATCCCATATTTGTTAATTCCTGAGTTTTTTATTCTGTATGGAGATCATCAAATAAGCAAGAATACTACTTTTGCTAAAAATAAAAAACCACGTGTATTTCAATTAAAATGGCATTAGCTCTTTTTCTCATTCTTGGTCGATTGGAATGGAATAATAAATCTATTTCTTCATCTCTTTGCCAATAAATCAGAGTTTTCATAGAGAATAGCAGATTATGAGATTACAACTGGGCCACGAACTAGATTCAATAATCAAAATCTAATTCCCTCTGACTAAGAGGCCACTGTCAACAATGCTGAAGCCTCTGCATTTCATTGCTAGTTTCATATTTTCCTAAAATGTAACTAGGCATTCACTTTTGTCTACTTCCTGTATACTTGGGCTACGCCTATTTACTTGATTCAATAAAATTTCATTCTTACAAAAAAAAAACAAATCCACAGATTTCTATCTAGGGGTTGGATGGAAAAACCAATCAGATGTAATTTGGTGCAGTAGGCCTTTTTTGTAAAATCAATGGGAAGGGGGTGTAAAGCCACCCCATCCCGACAGAAGTTATTTTCTTAAGCTAATAATCCAGTGTACAAAACCGGAACAGCAAAAAGGATGCTTTACAACTAATAACAGAAAGCAGTTAAGCAATGTAGATCGTACAGTATCTCAGCAAAAACAAAGGCTAACAAAACCTGTTGTAGCATACTGTTACAGGAAATCATGGACTTCCCCAATGAAACTATTCAGTGTCTCAAGAACAAAGATATCCGAAAATACCAAGGAGAAAACGAAATCAATGCTAACCACAAGGAACATCAAAGCACCTTTGTTCTCCATCTTTCCTTGACTAAAAGGGAAATTGAAAAGCGCTCTTTCATGTGACATTCCTCTGACAACACTCTGACGGCATAAGACAATACTTAACAAGCAATCCTCTTGGTACCCAGAAAGAGTAAATAAATTCAATGAAGATATCATCAAGTCACCATTGATGTCCGAACAATAAACAGTAGTAGTCATCACTTTTTCATGTTTTCTACCACATATACACCCTGTGGAGCAAAACCATAGGATTTCAACATATCATTTTCAACCACGGTATGAAATAAGTATCAACCATTCAACTTTTGTTAGATCAGACGTGGATAAGCAACACCCTCCTAATTGAAGCATTATACAATTCATAATCAGTGATTACAAACAACAAAAATCCAATCCAAAGCATGCAGCTCGTCTGCCAGATCTTCTGTATTTATTAAAACTTCATTATTCCATTTCGACTGCTTTAATATTATTCTGATGTTTTTACTTTCTTCTACATAAATGATGAGGCCAAAAGTTAAAAGAAATGGGAATATGAAATAAAAAAACTCAAAACTCAGAAATTAGTACATCTCTATCTAATGACTTGCAAAATACCTTCCAATCATGACTCTCCAGCTAGTGAGAATCCCTATACAAGATCAATACTAGGGATGATTTTTGGAAGCAATCTACATGGCGGCATCGAACATGCATCACCATAATCAGGAATGCATGTAAGCTCATTCTCCAAGACAGAATAGGCTTCTGAAAATGCCTACAGGTCAATTTTGAGTCTCATCACTTTCTTTGATCATCATGCCAAGTGCACACTATTTCTATCATAGTTATGATTTTGACAAGGAACACTGGCGTACCTTAATACACTGATGTATCCTAAAACAATTTCTCCCCACATTATTTGTTGGAAATAGAGGATCATCAATGTGTATTGGATCAATGCTACAAGATTAAACAGATTGTCAAAATAGTACATAAAGGATACATTTCTGGGGAATCCATGTCACTCATAAATTCCAACATAGAAAGCAGAGAGTGCTGCTATTACCTGCAACCTCTTTCCCTTTTCATATAAACTCCACTCCCCTGAACCGAAATACGCATTTGGCGAGGATCAAACACATTGCTGGAAAATCAGAGATTAGATTATAAAATGCAATGAATCTATTAATACAATGTGTTGTAATATTAAATAATTCTATAATCAAATTGCATAGTCAATTTCACAAATCACTTTCAATAATCAATAGACAAACTTTGTCATCAGCATTTGACTTACCCAAAGAAATATAGAAAATCCATCAGAAGACTTCCAAATTTCTGCAAGAACATTGATAAACAACTATAAGCACATATTGAAAACTACAGAAAGGAGAAAATAGTAAAATTATGGATCTGAACATTGTGTATGACCAAGGCACAAGAAATTTGAATATTCAAATTATAGAACTCAAAGCCTTGCAGTGGTTTTCTGATTGGCTGTTGCAAATAGGGATGGAACACATTTCGGATTTATTTATTAATTTAAGCTTTAACTGAGGCTTATCCATCAGTGTAACCATCCCACTCTTATGAGGGGTGGGGGTGCAATTTAGCACAGAGGTCATTGGCAACCAATAAATTAACACTGTTACATTTCAGGGGAGGAATGAGATTCCAATGGATTAGATGCTTGCTGTCTGGGTGGCTTTTAATCCAAAGAAAATACAAATGGCACTCCAAGACAAATATTCCTAAATAGTAAGTTTGCTCAGGCATGTTTGATAAAACATGATTTCAAAAGATAAAGGCATAGCACTTCTCTATAGGGGGGTCAATATTTCCTCACCCAGATGGTTTCCAAACTCTATCATTACACAAGCCTTCCCTAGGTAAACAGCAGAGATATTTTTGATAGGTAGTAAACATCAGAAATACTACTGGTATTCATGAGAAAAGTAACTCGAGGAAAATACCCTCAAATGCAAAAATGCCAGCACATCCTATGCCTCTAAAGGATAATGCCTTTCAGCACAAACTATTGTATACAAGCACCTACAATACACCCTCAATAACATATAACAAACTATTGTACAAATAAGATTTTTAAGGAGGATGAAGTATCTACTAAATAATATCTCATTGACTTACCACAGACAACTTTAATATGTCTAGTGTCAAGCTAATTAAACAAAATTATAGAAGAATTTTTATGATAACTGATAAACAAGTAAATCAAAAGGAGTTAAAAGAGCCAAAGATATAAAAGGCATGCAACATATCATCAATGGAAAACAAACAGAGGTGAAATATTGGAATTTACATGGTTAATAGGCCGGCCAAGATGATGCTCATGCTGAAGAAAACGTATAATCAGTAACACCTGCGAAGAACAACACAGTGAAATGCAAACACATGCAGGATCACTATTACTTATTCCTTTTTATCCTTGACAAGAAAATGTCAAAACTAAAAGACCAACCAATAGAGGACTATGCATCTTGCTTCATAGATTTTTTTTCAATGATGTGGAACCTCACCAAGGCACGCACTCATGATTTCACCCACCAGAACCGTATATAAAGTAATTCACATGAATTCTCAGTGCAAAATCAAACTCAAGATGCATGAATCAACAGCTCACCCCAAGCTGACCACCCTATGACCACTAGGCTGCACCCTAACAAGGATCTCACTTTGTAGAATTTAAAATGTTTTGTTGAGGTTCTTTGGTCATGGAACAAGCTACTTCAAAGAATATGAGAAATGCAGCAATGCTCACCAAACAGTAGGAACTTAAACCACCAGAATATGACTGGTCCAGGCTACGATCTGCCAAGAACTGTTTCAGTACCAAAGCAAGGGGTGTAGCAGCTGGAAACTGATCAGTCAGCTCTTTAACCTGTAACAGAAATGAATAATATGTTGAAATACAATGTGGCATAAAAAAAACCCTTCAGAAACACCATAATGGGAAATGCATCAAAAGTCAATGCAGAAAACACAAAAAGATGAAGGCCACCAAACATAAAGAGCTGATGAAACAGGAAGATCATGGTGCCATGCTGATTTGTACTCAATTCCATCTGGCTGGTTTCTGCAGCTTTACAGTAAACATCTGTCATTCAATGCGACGTTTTGGCAATATCACCATTTTTTTGGTTGCTTGGGGGAACCTTGGAGGAGGGGTGGATAATTTTCATTTTCATACTAATCTTCATATAACATTTCCAAACCAGCCCAGCCAATCACAATTAAGCGATCTCAATAAGCCTAGCTTCACAAGGAACTTTTTTTAATTTTTATAAGTAGCCTATCTTCACAAGAACATGCACGACACATAGTATACAATACTTTCCAAACCTCAAGTACTATTAGGATCTACAACTAAAATTTGTTTCTTATATAAGCATGCATATCCTGCTCTGGCAAAGGTATTTCCACAAAGAATAATTTGATTTGTCATTATGAAACTCAAGCAAACAATCAATTGACATGACTACAGCATCACCGTAAGACTGCATCTATCTCCAGTAGTATGAAAAAAAAAACAGAAGCTACATCTTCACATTATTCCAAAGATGGTACGGTGAAATAACGAACATCAACCATGGTTTTAGAATATTGACTCCTATAGTTAAGACAGGTAACTGTTCACATCCAAAGCCTTCAATTAAAAACATCAACCAAATTGATCTGTAGTTCATCAAAACAATATCTTCTATCTAACTATATTCCTAGAGTTTATCGAACCTATGTAAATAACTTCAACCAATCTCACATCAAAATTCCCATTATGGTAGAATATGTACATAGTCCAATAACTATCCATAGTCCAAAAAGATTACCAGTTCTGTAGTTTGGAGTCCTGTATGTGATGGTGACCTAAAACTGATGTCAAGACGAACTGATTTTGAATCATTATTAGTAACATGATCTGTCTGTATGCATCTAGTACTAGAAGGAGCAGAATCTTCAAAAACAACCGCATCAGAATGAGCATCATTGCCTTGTTCACCAGTTACATGAGTCGTCTCCTTAGGTGATTGTGCATTAGAGGTAGAAGAGGTAACAAGATCATGAGGAACTTCCACCGCAAGCATAATGATAGGTATCTAATAGCAAAGGGGCCAGTATGATAAGATCCAGGAAGATAAAAAGTGGCTAACATTAGAGAAAAGAAAAATGGCATAGTTCAAAAGAAGAGGCATTACAGCTGTATTTTCCACAGCCTTAAGAGAGTCATTTTTTACCCACTCCTGGTTTGCAAGATACCTGGCTGCATGCTGAAAGACCAATACAACAAAATCTCAATCTTCCAACAGGTAAATAGCAGGCTAGCGGCAATTCAATAGACACCACAAAAGCAATTTCACAGATCTTGAAGAGAATGGGAGAAAATTAACAGCTCAATTGCCAACATAACAGCTCGAGAACAAAATAAAAATACAACACTAGTTCCATCTAAAGTAAGAACATTCTTTTTACCTGATGGCAATGTGTTTGAACATCACGAAGAAAAGAACACTAATTCCATCTAATAAGTAACCTATAGTGAAATTTGCCACCTTTAATTTTTAACATATCTTCTCATCTAATAATCAGTCAACGAGTATTTATTAATTGCAAATTTGACTCTAATCTGCAAGTCAATGAATCCATATACAATATTCTTCCATTGGTAACAACAGAAGTAGTTTAAAACAAAATGTCTGCAGAAGTTAGCATCCCAGGGAAAAAAGTTCACATTGTTAATAAAAAGTGGGGATTACTTGCTCTGCTGTCACTTCAAGCTCACGTACTCATAATGGAATTTCAGTGCTTGTTATCAGTGAGAAATTACAAGAATCTTGATTAAAAGGATGTTTGTCAATGCAAATTTCATGTTGCCATTAAATTTTCTTGAAACTGACTATTGTTGTCCTTTCTTTCCCCCTGTGTACTCAGGCCTTGCCCTTTTCTTGATCTAATATATTTCTTCTTACTTATCAAAAATAAAATTTAAAAAAAAAGTAGTGGCAAGGTAGTTGAGGCAAAACTACTGAAATATTAATATTAACAAAAAAAAAAAAAAGGTGCTAAAATACCTGAAGGCAAGTTTCTTTAATGCCATTACGTCCTTCCAATATCCCGGCTTCTTTAATAGGTTCCTAAAGCATTATTCTTTTAGATAAGGTTTTTACGATGAGAGTAATAGCATGGGAAAAAGTAATAATTGAATCAAGATAACTCTTACCAGGTTCCTCACTGGAGGGAGACAAACCACGAGGTCCACATCACTCGTTGGCAGGGACAAACCAGTTGCATTTGAACCAAATACATTTGTCCGGGACCTTGGCCATAGAACTTGGAGAGATCGTGTAACCCGCTTGATGGCCCAATTGATGTAGGGCTTCCTGGCCATATTTGCAGCGGCAACCTTGCATTCCACCATATTATTCAAACAATCAATAACTTCTTGTCACATATATGACTAGGACTTATAACAACAAAGCTACAAGAAAATTGAAAAGAAATTACTATATTGATGACAATGACAAAAATTAGAACAATGATTCATAGTAACAAGGAAAAAAAAAGCAAGATACCTGCTTGCAGAATGAGTCAATCTCATCATGAAGGAGGCTGTGCATCAAAGAAAGAGAGGCCCTCTGTGTAGGACAGCTCTGTAACTCTGGGGGTTGCAAGGGAAATGCAATATCTGGCTGCATAAAGATATATTTTTTTTTACAAGTAAATGATGGTATTAATAAGAATAGGCATAGCCCAAGTACACAAGATGGTATACACGAGGTAACGCCTATCTAGGAAGAAGAAAAGGAAAAAAGAAACAAGTTAAATGCATAAAGATATTTCCATCTGATAAATGCATTGCATTGAAGAAAAGCAGAGTAACTTTAGAATGAGATAACATTTTTTATGAGTAAACTTTAGAATGAGATAACATAAATGCTATACTTACATGTTCCTGATCACGAGCCAGCTGTGATATTGCAATCAGCCGATCTTGCAGCAAAGTTGCAGGTAGAGGCTGAATCATTGGATGAGCTGCAAGATTGTTATTTCTCCAAGTAGGCCAAACAACTTCAGCGCCATCCATGCGCAAACAAGCATCATCAAGGTTATTTCCATCATGGTACCAGCCTCTAACACCCCAATGCCTTGGGCTCGAACTACCAGATCTAACAGTTGGGAAACCCCTTTGTTTTCTGGAGTCACTCACAGGAGAGGGTGGTGGTGGACGTGGAGCCCTTGGAACACAAAGCACTACAGGTGATGGCGGTCGCTTTATCCGAGGTTGCTCCCGCCTCGCAGGAGGAACACATGGGCTTTTGTGATCAGGATTACGCTTAAACTCGGACCTTGATCTTTCTCTAGACATGTGGGGAATGATGATTGGCCGCAGAATGGGGTAAGGAAGTGAATCTCCTGTCTTCCCTTCAACATCAATGGGTAAATTGGACAAAGAACCAGTAGGTTCCTCCTCTGCTGTCGTGTCTGCCAATGCTGAAGAGGGATGCAACATCTTGCCAGGTACTTCACTTCCCGGCATTACATAGCCAAGAGCACCAGGACCCAAAGGATCAAAAGGAGAACCAAATGAAGCTGCAGTTGGTGAGGTCAAGCCGTTCGTACTATACGAAGAAGAATATGCAACCATGTCATCAACAGCCCTAATCATATCAGCCTCACGCCAAGCCCATGAGCTATCATCAGAACTTAGTGAAGGAGGTCGAGAGAAACCTGTCCCTGGAAGATCAGAAGGATTCCAGTACATCACACCTCCGCCAAAGTATTGATTATAATCCATCCCAGAAACAGCATGCACCTCAACATCCTCCTCTGATATGCAGTGGCTATCACATTCGTCTGCTAGTTCCTGTGTATTCGTTACCAAGTCTGTGACATCCCCAGAATACTTCCTTTCATCATCTATGGACATTGCATTAAGCCGCAGGTTGTGAGGGGTGAAACCTTGTGGATACGTAGACTGCAGCCTTGGGATAAATCCAGACTCATAATTACAAGTTACTGATGGAGCCAGTCCACAAGCACTTCGAACCACTGGCGGCCAATCTAAACTCATTGGTAATGGTCGAGACAGAACTGGGTTACACCCACCTTCAATTGGAGAGTTTCTCGCATGATGCATTGTGGGTATGAATGATTGTTGGAAGTGATTATGCCAGTTCCGACCAACATCCAGATGCAATCGATCGGTGGCAGCTGGGAGATGTGAGTTGAAAGAGGGAAAATAAAAGGGAGCTACAATGGGCCACTCATTTGAAGGGCGCTCTGAAGAATTTGACGGTCCAGTATCATATGTATTTACACTCCCTGAATCTCTAACCCGAAAAGACTCCTCTTTCACATCAAAAGGTCGGATTGGTTTGTCAGGAAAAGTTAGTTTCACATTAGTTTCACATCTATTTGCACAATTCTGAGAATCGATATCTCCATTGTTGAGAACAGTATCAACCTCCAATGCAGGCATAGTAGGAGGCTCTGTATTACAAATTAGGGTTTCAATTCTGGAAGATATACTTTGATTTGCAAGCCTATTGTTAGGTAAGTTATAACACTCTGGATTGATACAACATAAACTATCACTAGAACCATTAATAAAACCTCCTCGAATGCTTTGCACGGGATTATCCACCCCATTATGCCCATTAGCAGAACTACTAGGAAGACTTGAATTTGATGGAAGGATATTACTACCAGTTGTATTATCAGCTGTTGCATTCTGACTGGTTGAAATATCAGATGCTCCTTGAATGCTTTCCATGGCATCATCCTCCTTAGTAGGCCCATTAGCAAAACCACAACGGAGACTCGAATCAGATGCAAGGGTATTATTGCCAATTGGATTATCAACTATTTCATTCTGGGCGGTTGAATTATCTGATGCTCGACCAGACTTTGCTGCCTCACCCTGAGAAACAACAGAGTGAGAGGAATCTTCCTGGACTGATCTCTCCAAATTTCTCACTTGCACAAGATTGTTAAACCCAGGTTTTTTATTTTTGTTTTTTTCTTTCTTACTCTTCCTCGAAGAAGTTTGAGCTTTTTCAACCACCATTCCTCGGGCATGTTCCTGATGACAGGCCAGCAATTATGAACCATCCAAACCATTAGTATAATACTCGTAAACCACTTATAAAATGTAAGATCCAAATAAGGAAAAAATGCTACCACCAGAACAGTTGACATCTCTCTGCAACTCTCTTTCTCCTGAGGAATATAATGTATCTTTTTGGGCTCCATCAAATCTACCTTCTGTTCATGTGCAATTGCACAATTAACATCCTGGAATATTTTTCCAAGCAATTATAATTAAATAGTATTAATGTCTACCTTTCTATAAAAGGACTCGCCAAATTTCTACCTTGAGAGGATTGTGACATGGAAAATCATCTAGACATGAACAGGGAATAGGACTTACCTTTTTCATATTGCGGGTCCTCGCCTTCTTCCTACGGCTAACAGCACCAAGCTTTTCATTGGATTTATTAGGTGATGACTTCTTGATTTCCTCCCCCAGAAGTTCAAGTTTTGTGCAATCAAGTGAAACCACCATAAGAAATCCTCGCAGTTTTCTAAATATACAATCAGAAATGGTACAAACAGATCCCAATGTACTAAAAAACACTTTCCCTTTATCATACACACTACTATGACATGAGAATATAATCATAATAATATCCTGAAGCACAAGTATGCTATTAAATGCATTGGCTAAGGAAGTATGTTTGCCCAAAAGAGTAGCAGGGGTAACGATCGAGCCAAGTTCTGCCTCTGCAGTGACACTGGGGATAGTCTTTTGCATTGTGACAGCATGATTGTATCTCTCTGGATGTTCCACGCCTGCACTTAAAAGCCACATCTCATCCTCCAAACCACTAGTTGCACCCTTCAGAATCTCGTGAGTCTGAAAACTTAGAAGTGACCAAAAGTGAGGCTAAAGTGGAATAAAACATTTAAAACCAGAAACAGATTAATCGTAATACCCTTTACATAATAAAAAAAATCTGAATCCACAACTTACGGTGCTTAAGAAACTTTACCATTGTAAGGGAAAAAGAATATAAAATTACAATATTGAAGCAGAAGGCAACTAAGACCGAGAAATTGTAAAATAAAAAAGAAGAAAAGCCCCCACTCAAAGACAAATTTCAATTGAAGGCACAATCTAGTGACCATCAATAGTTTCAAAGTTCAGGAAAAAAGAACCAATGAAGGGACAATTCTGTGCATTCCAAAAATTCTCACACTTAGAATGCTGGTGTTATTTTGCAAAAAACACCAACATATTTTTGCTAAAGAAAAAAAACATTTTGATCAGTGCAAAAGAAGAAAAAATATAATAGGATATAAAGATCATTACATTCTGTATGTTATAAAAATTCTCATATTTACCCTAAAAACCACGGATTGGGATTAACAACTCTGTATACTTTGCAACTTTGCCAGATGACCAAATTAGATGAGTTACCAGATAAGGCTCGTAAACGGTAAATCTGCAACATTCTTCATGTCTCAAACTAATACTTAAGCCAAGATATATGACCACTCGTTTCAAACATAGACAGCTATATTTTTTACTCTTAGCCATCCCTCCTGTTGGATATTATTTCCACTTCTCAATTAATGAATATTAAATATATAATTGACAATTAAATTATATTTCTCCTGGAAATATCTCGTCTTTTCTCGAGTTAACCACAACATTTAAAGCCATTATATTTTGCCAGTACAACGAATCGACTCTTATTCCTGAAAAGAAAATGCATTCTTAACTACAGATAAACTCCCACATAGTACAATTTAGACGAAAATCACGTAGAGAAGATAAAAAATAAACAAGGTTCCCGAGAAAAATACCAAAGCTTTTGCTGATTTCCCCAACGCCACTGTCAAAATCTTCCTCCTAGTCACGGTATCCAAATTAACCCACCAATCCACACAGCCCTTCTTCCTCCAAAACACATTGGCCGCAACGCCTGCCGCACTTGCCTTCTCCTTCAACTTCACTCCCCTTTTCCTCCCATTATTACAATTCAACCACGCCAGCCTCAGCGCCACTTCCAACCTATTCGCCACAAAAGCCTCCATGGTATAGTACCCTTTCGCCTTCAACCACTCCAATTCGACCCAATCCGATCCCAACTCGGTCTCGTCACCTCTCAAGAAGCCCCTATTCGATATTTCATCCATAGTATTCACGAACCTATCCAAATTCTCGACCAACTCCTCGCTAACCGTCACTGTGTCGACATTCTTGATCGAACAAGAGCACTCGTTGATGTTTTCGCCTTCCGAGGAGGCAAAGAACCGAGTCGAGTCGAAGAGTAGCCGTTCCGACTCGTTGGAATCGGCAACGCGGGAGAGGAGACCTCGTGACTTCTTGAAGCAGAGGCCGGGGAGGTCATGTGAGGGGAGGTCGGGGAGGATGATGAAGGAGCCGCGGCCATGGGTGCGGACTTTGCGGAGCATTTGGAAGAGGAGTCGTACGAAGTTGGAATCTACGGCCGTTAGATGAGCTTGGCGCTGGTGTACGGTGAGAGATGAGAACCATTTGAGAATGGAGGACCTGATGGGGTTAGGATTAGGGTTTGGGGAGTGGAAGCTGGAGTGGGAGCTATAGAGGGATATGTGGGAGGTGAGCGAGTCGATGAGCTGGTTCTGAGACATGAACGGGTTGGAGAGCGAAGTTTTGGAAGGGAAATTGAGGTTTGGCTTGGACATTTTTCCTCACAGGTCGCAGAAACCATGGCAGTAGTTGGGGAGAGGGTGGAACGTGGGGAAGAAGGAATGCCAGAGAATTTTCGGGCCGTTGAAACCGGACCCTTTTGGGTAGTCCGGATTCGTTTCTATCCGGCGGGTTGGAGAACTTCTGCCACGTTGTCAAAAAACAAGCCATTTCGTGTCGAGTCTCGACTGTCGTGCATCTCGTTTACAAGAGTCACCGTTAATCGTCGACGTTAGAATACGTTAGAATTAGAGATTCAACTATGTAGGTTTGGATAGTTATAAGTGTCTAAAAGAATTGTGAATAATAGTAAAAAAATAATAAAAAAATATTAAATAATAATAATAAAATAATAAATAGTAATAAATAATAGATAAATAATAATAATAAAATAATAAATAATAATAAATTATTCTAAGAATAAGAAGTACTTTTAGAGCACTCTCAATGGTTGATGTATCTTATTTTTTAAAATATATCATTAAAATTTATTTTTTTTTATTTTACATATTGATTTTTATAATATACTATACATCATTTTATCTATTTTTTCTTTATATTACATTATTTAATAGTGTGTTAGAAAAAAAGTACAAAAAGAGAGAAATTATTGTGAGAAATAAAATACATGAAAAGAGAATAAATAAATAAAATATTTTTACATTTGTGAATAGTTCATGCTAAATGTAACTGAACACTGTAGCAAAATGTAAAATAGATTTGAAAATAAATGATCCATATGAGACACTTTTGATCTACTTTTCTTCAAATTTTACATAAAAATAAATTTTACAAAACCTCTTGGGGGTGCTCTTAGTACCTATACATAGTTAATCATGTATTTCTTTGATAAGAATCAATACGATCTTTGTAGGATTCCTCTTCTAAATTAAATTCAATAGGATCCAAAGAGATCATGTCTTCATCCATCGAAGTCCAAGTACTTGGATCTAGGGCTGAGCAAAAATCCAACAATCCAACTCCGAATCCAGCTCCGCTCCGATTCCGCTCCGGCTCCGACTTGTCGGAGTCAGAGTCGGAGTTTTTTTCTTCTTGGAAGTCGGAGTCGGAGTCGGAGTCGGATCCATTGAAGATCCGACTCCGACTCCGCTCCGATCCGACTCCGATCCTCCGACTCCGCCTCCGCCTCCGCCTCCGACGTCGCCCTCCGACTCCGCCTCCGCCTCCGCCTCCGAGTTTATACATATTTTATAAAATATGTTTTTCTATATATTAATTATTTAAATTTTATACAACTATATCTTATATAGTTAGTTAAACTCAATAATATACTAGTTAAATAATATATTTATACTACAATATATAGACTAAATTGACTAATAATAGTTTAGTATATGACTATATGTAAATATCATACTATTACAAATTTACAATATTACTACCATGTAACACTAAATTACTAATGTATAAATATAATAGCATATAATACTAATAATTAATGTATATATAATATACTATAAACACTAAGATGAATAATGACATCGACATGTAATATTGTAATACTAATGTATAAACACTAATCTATAAATTTATAATAACATATAATACTAATGTATAATAACTATTAGTATAACTAATATCGCTACTAGTATAACTAATATTAATACTAATACTAATATACTAATACTATTATATAGTTATATTAAATTAAAATCATTATAGCAAGTACTAATATATAATTATTCTAATCACTAGATTCACTACAACTAATTCTAATACTAATATAGACTATAGTTATAACTTGTAGTATCATAATTATACTAAATCAC
Source organism: Juglans regia (assembly GCF_001411555.2). Classification (NCBI taxonomy): domain Eukaryota; kingdom Viridiplantae; phylum Streptophyta; class Magnoliopsida; order Fagales; family Juglandaceae; genus Juglans; species Juglans regia. The sequence goes on from NC_049905.1 coordinate 2,674,180, forward strand.
TATAACTTATACTAATATAGTTATACTAAATGACTATAAGTTATAACTATAACTATATATATTATATAGTATTAATATCACTATTAGTATAATATATAGTATTAATAATAACTAATAGTCTAATACTAATATAACTATTAGTATAACTATTAGTATAACTAATATCACTACTAGTATAACTAATATTAATACTAATACTATTATATAGTTATATTAAATTAAAATCATTATAGCAAGTACTATATATAATTATTCTAATCACTAGATTCACTACAACTAATTCTAATACTAATATAGACTATAGTTATAACTTGTAGTATCATAATTATACTAAATCACTATAACTTATACTAATATAGTTATACTAAATGACTATAAGTTATAACTATAACTATATATATTATATAGTATTAATATCACTATTAGTATAATATATAGTATTAATAATAACTAATAGTCTAATACTAATATAACTATTAGTATAACTACTACTAGTATAACTAATATTAATACTAATACTATTATATAGTTATATTAAATTAAAATCATTATAGCAAGTACTAATATATAATTATTCTAATCACTAGATTCACTACAACTAATTCTAATACTAATATAGACTATAGTTATAACTTGTAGTATCATAATTATACTAAATCACTATAACTTATACTAATATAGTTATACTAAATGACTATAAGTTATAACTATAACTATATATATTATATAGTATTAATATCACTATTAGTATAATATATAGTATTAATAATAACTAATAGTCTAATACTAATATAACTATTAGTATAACTAAATCCCTATATAATAATATATATCATATATTTTTTTTATGAATCTTCATATATATATATAATATAAAATAGATTCATATTAATTAGTATATAATGTATATTAGTATATTACTATAGTAACTATTCATTATAAAAAAAAAAAATCATTTATCATCACAGCAAAAACGGCGCCGTTGATTCATTTATTTAAGAATTAGGTCTAACGCTGCACGCAGTCCCTCTCTCTCGCGCAAGACTCAGTCACTCAAGTCACTCGGTCCCTCTCTCTCACGCAGGCTCGCAGCGCCGCAGCCCTCTCGGCTCTCTCGCGGCCTCGCCAGTCGTACTCTCTCTCGCGCAGCGCCGCAGCCGGCGCATCTCTGTCGCGCAACCCCTCTCTCGCAGAACCCCTCTGTCGCGCAACCCCTCTCTCGCGCAGCGACTCCCTCGCACGGCCCGAATCGCAGAGCCCCTCTCTCGCGCAGCGACTCCCTCGCACGGCCCGAATCGCAGAGCCCCTCTCTCGCCGTCTCGCGCAACCCTCCTCTCACGGAGTCACGCAGGCCGCAGCTCCTCTTGGTAACCGATTACCCAACTCCATCTCTGTTCTTTAATCAAAATTTTGAGGTTGATAATGTTGATTTTTTTGAATTTTTGAGGTTGATAATGTTGATTTTTTCGAATCTTTGAGGTTGATAATGTTGATTTTTGTTGGTTCTATAATTAATTCCTAGCTGTACGAATAGTCTGAATCGAGAATCTGAGAAGCCTTCAAATATTTGTTTGTTTCATTCCGTGCTTATTATATGACCATTGACCCGAATGGAGTATGTGCAAATTTGGATTCAAATTCCTTCAGAAGCTGTTTGATTCTTTACATATGATTTCTGTGTTATTGGTTTTTCTATGTGTAGGTGCTTTATGTCTCTGTTAGGGCTTTTACTGATCCAGAAATAGATTCCTCTCTTAGTGTTTGTTAAGTCAGCAGAATTATTCCACTCAAAAGAATCTTCTGCAATATCTTCTTGTAACAGAAAAGATAAATAGTCTAGCTAGGTGTCATGAGTTGATTGGTTTGTTTTAGAATTCTGTTATGAAATGCTTCTATATATTCTCTACTGTACTGAGGTTTTGTTGTATGAAAATTACAGAAGATGAATGCAGAGCATCTTTACGGTTTTATCTCAAACAGTGCATATGCATTTTATTTAAACCGTCTGCCCTGTATTTTCTACATACATGAGTAGTACCATATATTAAAACAATGTGCCTGATCTTTTCCAAGGACAGAGATCTGGGACAAGTAGTTTTCGACGACTATAATGTTTTAACCTTTCAACCGTATTATTTTAACCGTATTATTTTATTTGTTTGTTGTGTGTTAGTTCTTAAATCATGAATATAGAAGGCAGACACACGTCTACATCCACAGCTGCATCTTCTCCTGGCATCCCTGAACAGCCTATTGATGCTCCTTGTCCCATGGTTGAAGAGTCCACCGGACCAATAGAATCTTCGGTAGGCACTCGGACTCCTAGTGCCTTCTGTTCTAACCCTCGCCCTCCACCTGGTAGTAGAGTTCCTAAGAATAGGTCTTTAGTATGGGTCCACTTCACAAGAGTGCCTGATTGTGATCCTGAAGAGCCTATAGCTACTTGTAACCATTGTGGGAGGCAATGGAAATGCCATCCCAAAAGGCAAGGCACTTCGGCCATGAAAACACACATCCAACTTTGTCCCAAAAACCGTAAGAGTAAGTTGGACAACACTCAAACATTCTTGGTCCCGGAAGCAAGAATTGAAGGCCAAGGGGAGAAGACCTTAGGGATGACCAAGTACAATGAGAAAAAAATATGGGCAGCCCTTGCTAGGATGGTGATAGTGGATGAGTTACCCTTTAGGGTTGTTGAGGGCCAAGGGTTTCGGGAATACACTAAATCCCTTGATCCTAGGTTTTCAATTCCTTCTCGATTTACCGTAATGCGTGACTGTATGAGGCTATTTTTGAAAGAGAAAGATAGCTTGAAGAAAATGTTTTTGACCACCAAACAAAGAGTGTGCCTGACCACTGACACTTGGACTTCTATCCAAAATATTAATTACATGTGTGTGACCGCTCACTTTATTGATGGTGATTGGAAGTTGCAGAAGCGGATCATTTCATTCGTTCGGATTAGTGACCACAAGGGGGCAACGATTGGGAGGGAATTGGAGGAGTGTATGCTTGATTGGGGCATTGACAAAATCCTCACAATTACGGTGGACAATGCTACCTCTAACGACTCTGCTATTGATTGGTTGAGAACAAGGGAAATAGGAAGTGAAGATTGTGTTGCAGCTCACGAGTTTATTCACATGAGGTGTACGGCACACATCTTAAACCTTGTTGTGAGTGAAGGTTTGAAAGATGTTGATGACTCGATCATAAGAATCAGAAATTTGATTAAGTATGTGAAGTCTTCTCCCCAAAGACTTGCCACTTTCAAGTCTTGTGTTGATAGGTCAAAAGTGTCATGTTCTAGTTTCTTGTGCCTCGACGTGCCTACTAGATGGAACTCGACTTTTCTTATGTTGGACGTGGCTGAGAAGTATCAAAAAGCCTTCCAACTTTTGCTTGATGAGGATCCCTACTCAAGAGTTTATTTATCTGAGGATGGGCATGGGAAAAAGGGTCTTGGAGCTCCTGAGTCTGATGATTGGGAGACCATAAGAAACTTTTCGAAGTTTCTTCATGTATTTTATAATGTCACCATGCGTATTTCTAGTACACTATATGTTACATCAAATTTGTATGTCCAAGAGCTCATTAATATTCATAAAAATTTGAATGTTTTTTGTACCAATAGTAATCGACGCTTGAGTTCAATGGCTTTGAGAATGAAGACAAAATATAATAAATATTGGGGTGATCTTGAAAAAATAAATCGATTGTTGTTTGTGGCTGCCATTCTTGATCCACGGTACAAATTAGTTGCTCAAGCATATTGGTTCAACAAAACATTGGGGGATGAGAGGGGTGAGGAGTTTGCTGTACTCCTCAAGAGAGATATGGAATATTTATATGAACAATATGTAGGGTTTTGTGGTGGCCGCGTAACTGGGTCTAAGTCAAATCGGAGTCGGAGTGGTGAGGCTAGTGCATCAATGGGGAGTAATAGTGGTACCGGTAATGATGATGATCCCATGGACTTTTTGTTCGAATTCCATAAAGATCAAAAATCAGCATCCTTGATGGATTGTAAGTCTGAACTAGAGCGGTATTTGTTGGAGGATGTTGAGATTCCTACGGGGAATTTTGAAATTTTGGTATGGTGGAAAGTCAACTCAAGCAAATATCCGGTTCTTGCCCTAATGGCAAGAGATATCTTGGCCATTCCGATCACCACCGTTGCATCTGAGTCGGCATTTAGCACAGGAGGCCGTGTCCTGGATCCATTTAGGAGTTCTTTGGCTCCTAGAACTGTCGAAGCTCTTGTGTGCACGCAAAACTGGTTGAAATCAACTCCTATATGCTTGAGTCAAAATTATACGGATGCCATTGATGATGCGGAGAGTTATAAGTTAGACTCAGGTAATGTATTTAGAGATTTTTTTAAGTTGTTATATATGTTGATTTTGACATTTTCTGATACTAACCTCTTATACTTTAACATCTTAATGTAGAATTAATCACTGGTATGGCCAACTTACTTCGTGAAGATGATTGACAATTTGACATATTGAGCCTTTGAGGTTTGAGCTACTATCCAAAATACTAAATGCTTCATGCTAAATTCTGTTTACTTTTCAAAGACAACTATGCTATCTACTTCTACTTTATTTATACCATTGGTCCATATATATTTAAGTTTCCGAGACCTTACTTCTACTTTGTTTATTTTTCATATGATATTAAAGTTGGGTTGTTTTTCTTACTAATATTTTCATTTTTTTTTTCAGGCACAACTTGAAAGTTGGAAGTTGGAACATTTGGAAATTTGTAACATTTAATATATTTTGGTTCATTTGTTGGGCATTTAGAATATTGTAATTTGGAAGCTTGTAATTTATTTTATTTTGGTGCATTTGAAAGTTTGTAATTAAATATTTAAATGTTGTTGGAACATTTATTTTGGTTGGCTCTTAGAACATTTTGGATTTCTTTTTTGTTAGCTATGTGATGGATGATGGATGGTAGGTGTGATATGTGGATGTTTATTGAAGTGATTAGGATTTAGTTGGATGTGGATATGAGGATATGGATGATGGATGATGTGGATATTAGTAAGTTTGGCCCTTTGAAATAGGTGTGATATGCATGTTTTTGTTTGCATGTTCTTTTAGTATAATGATAACATTAGATTGATATTGCATGCATGTCCAGGTTTTCTATTTAGTTTAGATTGTAATATTGAGAAAGTTGAAATTTGAAAGCCCACAAATTTTTTTTTTTTTAAAAAGTGGATCAAATATGAAGTTAAAAAAGACAAAAAAATAAAATAAAAAAATCCGACTCCGCTCCGACAAGTCGGAGTCGGAGTCGGAGCGGATTATGTGCATTGCGGAGTCGGAGTCGGAGGTTGGATTCGACCTCCGACAAAGTCGGAGTCGGAGTCGGAGGTTGGGCCCTCCGACTCCGAATCAATCGGTGCTCAGCCCTACTTGGATCAATCGAAAGTTTGATTCTATCTGAACTATTCATTTTCAAATGATGTCTATAGTGTTTATAAATATTTATTTTTTATTTTAAAAATTTCACGCATAAGTGGTTTTTCACCCTCTAATAAAATTTTGACATATAAACATTTGAAAAAAAAAATAATAGAAACATACATAGACAAGCAAATCTATTTTCTCTCTCATTTCCCCTACTTCTCTCTTTCTCCACCCCCTCTCTCCACTCTCTCTCTTTTTTTTCATATGCCGAGCTGATTTTTGGCATATGCAGCCAAATTTGAGTGCTTTTCTTTACTTGTGTCTTTAATACTTATTATTTAAAATATTTAGGTAGGATTTTAATAGTTAGTTGAGATGAGATGAGATAGAAGTTGAAAGTTAAATAAAATATTATTATAATATTATTTTTTAATATTATTATTATTTTAAAATTTGAAAAACTTGAATTGTTTATTATATTTTGTGTGAGAATTTAAAAAAATTATAACGATAAGATAAGATGAGATAAAATGCTTATTTTATCCAAACTAGTTAGTATAGAACTAGAATTACATAAAAGTAAATTTATAAAGTAGCGTAATTTTATATAATTCATTAGATATACTTTAGATTTTTACAATAAAAATATATTTATAATCTAACATATCACATTAAATTACGTTACTTTAAAGATTTATTTTTTATATATTTTATTATGGATAAAGTATTTCATTTTAGATAAAATTGAAGAGTCGCAACAAATATTGTACGTGAAAAGTTTCATGCAGACTTTGAAGTGTCTTTATGTACAAGATTCCACTAAAAAATGTCCCCTTTCCACTCTTGTCTAGGGCTGTGCATAATGGGTCGTAAGCTCGACCCGTCTGAATGAACCGACCTCCTCAACCCGTGAAAGACGGGTTCATCGAGTCATTTGTTTGAAATCAGGTTTTAATCAAAACAACCCGTCGAAATCGATTCAATTCACGAAAACAACGAAAACACTCTCATCTCCGCTGCGGAAACCCTAGTCAGTGTCGTCGATTTCAGTCGCTGTTTGCCGTCGCCGATCGCAGAGGTCATCGCAGATAGGTGCGTTCTCTCTCTCTCTCTGTCTTATTCTAACTTCGAGCTTTGTTTGGTGCTCTGTGTGTGCGTGCGTGTGTTTGATGTGTAAGCAAGGGAAACAGATTTACACTCTGTCTCTGCCAATCAAACACTCCCTTGGGCTCGGAATCTACATGTTTGATTCCAATCAGAAAATGGTTACCCCGAAATGTAATTTGGCTTATTATCTTGATTTGGGTATATTCGTGAAAAAAAAAACACTGGTATTGTTGGTAATCGTTTGAAGGGATATTTTGAAGGGATATATGTTATATCCATTATCACAAATCTGGTTTGGTAACTGTACAGATATTGGGTCTAAAAATGGTGGTAAGATGAGTTTTAAATTGAAAGCATCGTGCATTTTGTATTGTCAACATTGGATTCATGTAAGAATATGATAGAAATGATGGACTCATGAGTTCAACTCCCATTTGATGCGTGTACCATGATGTAGTAAATAACCAATATCTGTAGAAAAGAACATTAATGAAGTCTACCAATCTTAAGCAGAGAAACTCATGTTTTGATGTTTCCTGGAAGTTAGTGAAAACAGAATATATGTCCAATTATATGGCATTTGCTTTAGGAACTTCGAAATTCAAAGAAAAGCATCAGCAGCAGCATTCTACCTAGCTAGCTTCCACCGAGATATGATTCTCTGGCCTTGTTTTTCAAAAGGGAGTGATTATTTTAATAAAGTTAATCAATTGATTTCTCACCGGCAAGTTTAGTACTACAGTACTGTTTTACTTTAGTACTATAGCTCATATTGGTTCTACTGATCTATCTTTTAGAATCAAGTTCTTTTGCAAGTGCATGTTCTTGCTTGACAAAACTAAATAAATCATCAATTACATGAGTATGATGCTCCCCTTTGTGAATGAAGGGCATGATCTTCTTCTGGATTGGCACAATTGGTGATTGCATCAGTGGCATGATCTTCAGGATCAATTGCAGAATCTAATATCAATCGAGATTCCTTCATGATGGTTAACAAACAAGTTCCAAATTTTATGAACATAGAATCTAGAAATCGCTTGTCTTTGATTGTTACTTATCTTGGGGAGAGCACAGAAATCGCACGTATTTGCCTTTATTTATTATTTTTTTATTTGGGGGGTGGGGGGGGACCTTAAAGTTTTGCAAGATGGTGATACCATAGAGCCAATGCAGGACCGTCAAAGTACATAAAACTTAAAAGTGTATAATACTTTTTTAAGGATTATTGGATAGGAAAAATCTAATTGCAAGCAAGTTTGTGCATCAATTTGTACACTAATATTAATATATAATATATATGTTTAATGAAATGATGTGAATTAAAGATAAAAATAATTTTTATGATATATGAGATTTTCTTCTTCTCTTAAAAAATTGTTTTTCATTTTTTTTTTTAAATAAAAAAAATCATCGGTACGCGATATGGTGCACGAACTCGCTTGTATCTAGCAAAACCCAGTTAGATAATACATAGATGCCCAGCAACTATTGTTTTGTATAAGAGACTTGTTCAATTGAGATTTCATGGTAGGGATCATATAGAGAGAGAGAGAGAGAGAGAGAGAGAGAGAGAGAGAGAGAGAGAGAGAGAGAGAGAGAGAGGACAAGTTTGTACATATCCTCACAGTAGCAGGTTAGGCTAGGTCGGTTTGGCGCGTGAACAATAACGGGCCGGGTCGGACCGGGTCCAGACCCGGTGGGAGTTGATCGGGTTGCAGCCCTACTCTTGTCAATCCCGACCAAAAAAGGCAGAGGAAAATCTCATTCGACCAATTATCAGTTGCATGATTGCTGTGAATGAGCAAAACTCATATTGTTCTTGCACAAAGCAGCAAAATAATGCGTATTAGAGTTGAGATTTCTAATGCTTACTCGTGCTTTTTAAGGCCTGGTTTAGTTAAATAGATGAGATGTGATGAAAGTTAAAAGTTAAATAAAATATTGTTAAAATACTATTTTTATTTTTAAATTTGAAAAAAGTGAATTGTTTATTATATTTTATATAAAAATTTTAAAAAATTATAATGATTAGATAAGATAATCATCATTAACCAAACCAAACAAAGCCTTAATTCATAGTTTGAGAAGTGTGACGATTATAAAAATAGTTTATAAAAATAAATTTACAAACTAACGTAACTCATATAATATGTTAAATTTACTTTATAATAAAAGTAACTTTAGATTCTAATGAATCATATCAAATCGTGTCAATTTATAAATTTATTTTTATGAGACATTTTTACGAGCTAAATATTGAGGAGTGCTCCATCAAAAAAAAAAAAAAAAATATTGAGGAGGACTAATGTCCATTTTCTCCTTTATATATTCTCCTTGGGCAGTGTCCCAGAGCTCTTTGCGCTGTGTCCATTTGTCATTGTTCTTTTTCCTACGTTTTGGGCTTTATACAGAGCAGTGCATTTTTCCGCATTGTACGTACAAGTTCATTTCTACCAAAGTGAAATTTATATGGGCCCCCATTAATGTTTAGTTGTTTTATAATTGCACTACACCTGTTTGTTTGTGATTTGGACTGCCTATCATGGAAACAGCATATGCCCCAATCTTATTTGAGAAATTATACTAATCAGTCACTATTTATTTTCACGTTTCACATTTATATATAATTTTTTTATAAAATATAAGAATAATTTTATGTAAGTGTAGGGTATGAGATGGTGAATAATGACTAATAAAAAATAATTTTTCATCTTATTTTTTACTTTGTATACTAAAATCAAGTGAAAATCACTTATTTAAGAAGTGTAGTTGTTAGAGTTTTCAATATTAAGATAAATATAAATTATTATATCTACATATTCTCATCATATTAAGTTAATAGAATAAGTAATTATTTCACATAATATAAAAAGTAGAAGTGCTGAATCTGAACATTGACTCTACAATTCATCTAAATAATTAAATATTTCACGTATTGAACCTCATTTGTTAATGTGTGTAAAAAGTACTTCTTTATTTGTGAGTTGGCATATGTTGTTTTTATATATGTCATTTAATTGATACTAAAAACAAACCCTTTTATTGGCTTCTCTGAATAAAGTTCATCTTGGCAGCCAATGATCAATAACTTTGGGCATTTCGCAGGATTTCAAAATCACATATTCCCTAATAATATTGTCTAAAATCCTAAGTATCTTCATTAAGTATATATGCAAAATACCACATGTGAATTTCTTGTTGGCACTATCAAAAAAGACAAAATGATCTCAACCTCTTGATTGTAAAATGATCTTAATCCAATGGCCTGCACTGAAAGACTACCCGAACCCATGTTACAATAATATAGACCCATTTCCTAGGAGTTCAAAAATCACATATTCCCCCAATTTGATTTGATCCCAAACTTTGTCAAACTCACATTATTGTCATAGTTTCCATTTCCATTTCCATGGTCGATTCTCAGTAGATCCTCGGAATCATCCTTTTCCCATTCCGAATTCCCACGTCTTCCTTTTTCCATTTCTCCAATCACAGCCCTTCACTCACCCACTCCACCCACACATATTGTAGTGAAAATTATTTCACAATTACAAACTATTACGCTGTAGGCCCCTCCAACAGTTAGAAGCCACTTAAATCCACCCTCCATTTCACCCCATGTCGGATTAGCCCAACCCCTCAAACAACTCGATTTGGATTGGAAGGTAAACCATCTCTTCTTATATATTGTAATTTATTGTATGAGTTACTATTTATTTTTATATTTTATATTTATATATTTTTTTTTATAAAATGTGGAGATATTTTTTATAAAATATAAAAATATTTTTTTATAAGATATGAAGTGTAAAATAATAAATAATAGCTGATACGTCAAATTTGTTTTCTTATTTATTCATTATCATTTTTATATAAAATATAATAAATAATTTAATTTTTTTTATTTTAAAATAATAATATTATTATAAATAATAATATTTTATTATTTTATTTAATTATTAGTTTTCATCTTAAAAAAGTCTCACTTTTTAAAGCTTTGTGTTAAGTATGACCAAACAGTAACCGAATATGCCTCGGAATTCTCTTACTTCAACGACTCGTTAATGCCTTTTTCTAACCGCCACTCCATCACGCCAAGCATATCCATCCATAATATTCGACATCCCTCTGCTAATAAAAACCCTCCCTTTTCTTTTCTTCTTCCTCCCCCACTCTCTGCAACCCCCAAATTCTGGTACCGATCACTTCTTTCTACTCTTTGTTTGTTTATTTTCCGAGAATCTCGAGACGCCCATGAAGTTTGGGAAGCAGCTTAAACAACAAATGCAGGGAACATTGCCCGGGTGGAGGGACAAGTTCTTGTCGTACAAGTTGTTGAAGCAGCTTGTCAAGCAGATATCTTCCCCGACGTTGTCGAATTGGTCCCAGGTCGAGTATGGGGTTGCAGAGAAGGAATTCGTGTGCTTGTTGAACAGTGAGATCGAGAAGTTCAACACTTTCTTCATGGAACAGGAGGAGGATTTCGTTATCCGGCACAAGGTAAATATTATTGATTCCGTTTCCATGAAAAACTAGTTTTGTTTTAATGGTAAATGGGTGGAACTGGAACCAAACGTAAACTGAGTTGGACAGGACATCGATCGTTTAACTTTGTCTGATTATTTGATGTTGTCTGTCGTTATTATCAGCTGGTTTTTGGGCGAGTCAAACAAAACTAACCTCGGGGATGACTCGGTTGATCAACTCGTAGTTGTTGAGAAGTTTGGTGCTCCATTAAGGCTGAGTTTGGATATTGAGTTCAGTTGAGAGTTCTTTAGTAACGAGTTGAGTAGCGAAAAAATTTATGTGAAACTTATCTAAATTGAGTTTAAAACTTTAAAATGTGTTTAGATGTTAAGATAAATTTAGTATTTTTTATGAAAAATTGAAAAAGACTATAGATCTTACGTATAAATATGTTTTAAATTGAAAAAAAGTTATGGACTCTGTGTGTAAGAAAGTTTTGAATTGTGATGAGTTTAGTAATTTGAGAGTATTTGGACGTTAGACTTAACTTTTAGTTAGACTAAACTCAGCTGAATTTAGGAACTAAACGCAGCCTAATGTGGGTCCCTCCGTCATGGGGACCCCACTTCTGTATCCTGTGATTGGTTACTGGGAAAATGACATCCAGCTGGTCCATGAGGGTTGTGTAGTACTTGGAAAAACTCGTCCAATCAGTTGATCTTCCCCTCCAATCGATGCAGTGGGGAACAAATTCAGGATTAAGGAATTATGGTGTGGTAGGCAATTTGAAGTTCCATAACTAATCAAAAGTGAAATATATTTGCAACTATGCAAGCATTACCTATTCTTTTAAAAAAAAAAGTTAATAAATCTGAAATTCACATAAAAAAATATTTTTTTTTAAAGAGAGTATGTAAAACTTGCACGTTTTATAATTGTTTCACACGTATTATAATCGTTAGAATCATTAGATACAACCTGCTGAAAAGTGAATGAACATGATTGAAAAATTGGTGAAAAAATCACAGGACCAGCTGCTATGTTCCTAACCGTCTGATTAGACTTGAAGAGTGTGGCAGACAAGAATGTTTGCAGATAATTTGAAGTACTTTATATTGGAGGGTGGGGAAGCTAATGATTTTTGACAATGCTTTGGAATATTTTCAGAGAGAAAGTGAAAAAAAATACAAGGGTTGTACATGTTAATAATATTCAAGAATAAATTCGAGATTTGAATATCATATCGTATAATGTGTAAAGGAAATTTGGATTATTCGTAAGTATGTGGAAACTCGACGCAACTATGACAATCTACCACAAGTTTTTAAGAATTATTCGAAATCCTACTTACAATGGAGGGGCAGAGAGTTTTCGTGGGTTTTTTTTTTTTTTATTGGTTGTGTATTTTTGTAAGTTGTTTAAGAATTTTAAAATGAAAAATTCTATTATCAAATTATAGCATATTTAGTAAAGTGTTTACATGGCATAATTTAATTTACAATATTAATTTAAAATTTTGAATTTTATAAATTAAATTTTACCATTTAAGTGAGATAGATAGAGTGCTTTTCACACTGACTTGAGAATAGAATAATTCATGTACGATAGTTTCTTGAAAAATACGGGGAATCGAGGGTGATTAGAAATTATTATTATTATTTTTTTAAATTCAATCATGTTATAACTATAAAAATCAATTTCCATCTCATGGTAACCTTTTTTTTTTTTTTTTACAATTTACACTAATTTTGTGTTGAACATTTTGAAATTCAGGAGCTGCAACAGAGGATCCAAAGGGTGATTGATACATGGGGGCCGAATGGGAGTCGGCCTTCAGAGTCACAGCATAAAGAGGAGATGGCAAAAATCAGAAAAGACATCGTTGATTTTCATGGTGAAATGGTGCTTTTAGTTAACTACAGCAATGTCAATTACACAGGTATTTCATCAGGCTAAGCTCTCTCTCCATTTTATTCTTTCTTTCTTGATGATATTTAAACACTTCAGGGGTCTCCCATCCACCTTTAAAGATGATGTTAAAAGGGAATTTAGAATGGCTGAGAATCTGAATTTTTGCAGGGCTGGCCAAGATCTTGAAGAAGTATGACAAGAGAACAGGTGGCGTTTTGCGTTTGCCATTCATCCAGAAGGTATTGCAGCAGCCCTTTTTCACAACAGATCTGATCTCAAAACTAGTGAAGGAATGCGAAAGCACCATAGATGTAGTATTCCCAGTTGAGGATGAAGAGGAGACTAGAGCAGCAATAACAGTTGCAGGAGAAGGGATTTTCAGGAATACTGTTGCAGCCCTGCAGAGCATGCAAGAGATCAGAAGAGGAAGCTCTACTTATGGTCACTTTTCTCTGCCTCCTCTGAATTTGCCAGATTCAGAGCTCATTCAGTCATTCCAACTCAATTCTCCCATTCTCACTGTCTAATCAAGACGAGATTAGCAAACCACAACAGTTATATGACATTACAGTTGGTTAATAACTCACACTTTTGTGTTTGAGGAACACATGCCTTAGCAAGTGTTAGTACATATTTCTTAGATTTTGTTATCTCAATCGTATTTGTTGTTGATACGACGCGTTTTAAGTGGTTCTTGATAGCAATCATTGAAATTAACATTCACTTAAAACGCGTCACACCAACAAATACGATTGAGAATGACAAAATTTAAAATGAAGAGGAACATTGTTCTGAACTTTGATACCATGTACTAGGATGTCAAGTTCAGAAACTGTATAATGATGGGGTTGGTATATAAATGAGACTTTATAGTCAAATTTCTGAATAAATTATATTGCTGATGTATAGATGTTATTTATAAAGAGAACAAAAAAAAAAAAAAACTTACTCGTCCTAATCTTAGAGGACATCTTGACAGACTAACATCACCAAAGAAACTAAAGATCTTGGAACAGAACCCATACGAATCCTTTTCTTTCTCCTTGGCAACTCACCCTAATAATGTAATTTGTCAAAACAAAACCACTTTGTTTTTACACTAAAGGAAATACTATTTCTTCCAAATGTAATGGAGAGGTAGTAGTCTGTCGTTGATGTCCATCATCACATCAGGGATATTAACATGTAATACACTTGGTTTTAGTACACCATGCATTGCATTATATTATGAGCCACAACAGAATTACATAAAAGTAACCCACAAATTGACATGGCTTGATGTGGTGCGTTAGATTATAAAGTTACTTCTATTGTAAACGGATCTCATGAAATCACGTCAGTAGTTTTATTTAATTTTTTTATATATGAATATATTAACTATATTTACTTTTAGTTAAAAACAATAGGATACAAGAACATTTTTTGTGTGGTCTTTATTGTACTTCTTCCACCCATAAGAATAGAGTGGTGAACTGACTACCCCAACTTGTTTTGTGTCACTTACCAGTGAAGAAACCTTCAAGGATTTGTAAAGGAGTTCTTGCAGTTGAACTTTTTCCTTGTACAGCAGACAATTCTACATCTTTCTCTTTTTTGTCTGCTTAGTCTATTATCTGTTGCCCATATACACTTCTTAAGGATTTGATTTCTTGTCAGTGTTGATGATTTTTCTATCCTGAGTAGCATCCAATTTCTGTTTACCTCTAATATGTCTGCTACTGACTTCTGCCTTTTCTCTCACTTCCCATTGTTTTCAACTCCATATGTTTCAGAGAATGAGAAGCATCATGTTGAACCATAAACCGAGGAATTGCATCATTAGCCAGACCTAAATCCACAATGTCAACTATTACTTTTCCCCACATCCACCCCAGAAGCCTTAAAATTTTTTAACTCCACAAATGTGCTCCATATCAGCTTCCCTCAGATTTGCATCAAACAGACCCAATGGGAACCTCCACCAGTCAAGTATGCTCCCACTGCTACCAACAGCTTGTTGGAGAAAACCACCAACATATTTGAAACCCTTAGTTCTGAGAACACAGATGAGGTACCAGTAACCAGCGCCAAATAGCTTGTTGACGCAAGTAATCAGCCTGTGGTGCAGCCTTAGTTCCTCAAATGGCTAACTCTTCTACTTTCAACAGGCATGGTTCCAACCCTGTGGCTCCCAACGTAGCCAGCCTGCTTTCCTTGATTGCATTTTCAATCTGGGTGCAACCATTTTTCGCCTCATGGCCGATTCCTGTGCCTGCCCAAAGCACCCAACTCAGGCAAGCAAAAGTAAAGCTCCTTTTTGATGCTGTATGGATCCCAAAAGGGGCTTGAAGCCTGGGGTTGAGCTCGGTGCACTGGAATGGGTTATGCATGTGATCCGGGGGTTGGTTGGTGTGCTGGTGGGTGTTGATTCTAGGCATACAGCTGATGAGAGCGGCTTGGTTTGCTGGTTTCACTGCTCAAGATCTTCAGCAACAGTCTTTTTCTTCTGGTGATGGCTAGTAATACCAAAAGATCAGTGAAAACGAAATAAGACCGGCTTCCCATACAGATTTTTGAGTGTACAAATGAGCAAATTATAAATCCAAATTTGTTTGGTTCAGTTACCATGCTTAAGATGATTATCACAATTACAACTAAAATTGTAATTACTCTGATAATTAAGCTTTCTGCTTGGGGTTGATCCCAGATGAATTGGGAGTAAACTTCCTTACAAATGGAATGTGTCAAGAGCAGGATGCTGATTACAATTTCATCCAAGAACCCCGGAGTGGAGAGATCATCATGGGAAAAAACTTGTAGGAAGGAAAAGCTTGTTACTTTTGGAATATGCAATTTTTTCTGTACATAATTGAAAAGTTCGATTTTATAAAAATAAATTTATAAATTATCATAATTTTATATAATATCTCTAGTTGGATCTCACGATCAGAACATAAAAAATCACTTGTATTGTCTGCCTATTTACTAGCCTGTACAGAAGCACTGACAACTTTTAAGGATCCAGAAATCAAAATCAAACTATTTGGTCTGTTTGCCATATAATCAGACTGTTGGTGTATCTTTGGAAACATCCAAAACCAGTCTCTTTCGGCTGTACTTGTTGAGGGTTAAATAGGAAAAAACCAAACACATTAATGCGCACGTGTTGGATGTAGTTGAAGTTTGAAGTTTGGTACAATTATAGGTAATTTGGACCTATCATAGATTTAAAGTTTTGATTTTCTAGCATTGTTTTACTGACATTTTAATATTCAGAAAATAATTTATTTGAAATCTTTTACCCTCCTCATTATTAACTCAACATAATTTAATTAAAAAGATAAAATTTAAAATTTAAATATCACATATCAAATTATATCACGTACATAATATTTAATGTAAATGTTTTCAAATAGCAATATTTTTCAAAAAAGATAATTCAAATAGTATGAGACGGGTCTCGATAAGGGTAAAAAAGTTTTTATTTTTATTTTTTTCATTCATTTTTTTTATACTTTTTAAATATTTGTTTTCTAAAAAAATTTATAACGTCATTGAAAAATACTTCTTTAATTGTTAAATAAAAAAAATTATTGAGACCCAACTATAGGTGAGAGTAGTATTTTTCTTTTTTTAATCATCATATGTTTATAATCTTAATATAATATAGATAAAAAATGTTGTAGTTATTTAAAACAATGATAAATAACATTCATAAAATATATTTATAACGAGTAATGTTACTCATCATTTTAATTTCTATCATCATTTCATCATTTTATGATGTGTCATTAGGTGATAGATATAATTTTTTTTTAATAATGGGTTGAAATTATAATGATCAGCAATAATTTGATTTTTTTTTTTTTTTTTATATCACTTCGTGTTGGTGCAAGCTTTTTTTTTTTTTTTTTCAGATAAAAATGAACAAAAAATATAACTCAGAAGAAAAAGGTATCCATAATTGGAACCGGATGAACCGCACAAACGTGCACAGGAGGCAACTACGACTCTAACAAAAACAGACAAAAACTACTCTGTCCCACGTTGTCTTGCAGAGCTCTCTCTCCCGTTCGAAAAGACGAAAATCTCTCCCTCTCTACCCCCACGGCAAACCGCTTTTTCTCTCTCCGGCGGCCTATATCCGATCTACTAGGGATGAGTACAGGCGAGCTTCTCAACATCGAGCCTCAAGAGCTCCAATTCCCTTGTAAGCTTTCCTAAAAACGAAATTCTTAATGTTATGATTTTCCCCTTTACAAAGTAAAAAGAAATTTGTTTTTCTGCTTTCAGATCCCTGTTTTTGTTGCCATTGTTTATTTTTCATATTTTCTTTGTTTGTCGAATTAAAAAAAAAAAGTTGAGTTGAGGAAGCAGATCTCGTGCTCTCTGCAGTTGTCTAATAAGACCGATAACCAGGTGGCTTTCAAGGTAGAATTTGAGCATCCACTTTCAATTTTGCAATTTTTATTTCTACTTTTTGTGGATTTTTGTGTTCTGGGAATTTGTAATTTTGATTCCTGTGCAACGGACATGGGTATGCTATAGGTGAAGACGACAAATCCAAAGAAGTACTGTGTGAGACCCAATACTGGAATTCTGTTACCGAGGTCTACCTGCGATGTTACAGGTGCCTTTCTCTCACTTACACTTGCTGAATTGAATTTGTGCTCATTTGATGTCGCTGACATTACTTTTTGATTGATTATTCTTTATATGAAAAAAAAAAAAACAATAATTTTTCTGCTTTACAGTTATTATCACTATCTCTCATCAATTATGCTTAAGTGGTGAGATCACTAGCTTTAAAATGTACTCTCCATATGAATGAATTATCGTGCATGTATTTTTCCCCCTCCTATATGGTTCAGTTACAATGCAAGCTCAAAAGGAGGCCCCGCCCGATATGCAATGCAAGGACAAGTTTCTGCTTCAAAGCGTGGTTGCAAGCCCCGGAGCAACTGTGAAGGAGATAACTCCAGAAATGGTACTAACATGAACAAATTTACGATTTCTTATGCAGGTATCCTTTATTCTTTTATCTTGATTGGGAATAATTATGGATTAAGCAGATGGGTTTATGTTTCTTGTCTTTTAGTTCAACAAGGAGTCAGGGCATAATGTCGAGGAGAGCAAATTGAGGGTTGTTTATGTTGCTCCACCTCGACCTCCATCGCCGGTTCGAGAAGGGTCAGAAGAAGGTTCTTCACCAAGGGCTTCAGTATCTGATAACGGGAATCCCAATGCTTCTGAATTTACACTTGTGAGTATTGATGAAACCTGTGAATGAATTCAAATGAGGGTCTGATGATTATTATTTTTCTTTCTTTATTTATTTTACAACTCTGAATCTTTGAAGAGTTTAATCACGATTTAGTTTGGTAGAATTTGTCTTACATATGTGATTGTGCTTGTAGGCTTCGAGAGCATTTGTGGAGCGACATGAGCCTCAAGAAACCTCGTCTGAGGTAATTTTATTTTCTATTAAATTTTAGAATTTTAATATTTTCTTATTTTTTTATTCGTAGAGATCTGTATCATTTTTCAACATAGATTCTCAGACAGAAAGAGTAAGTTCTAAAGTTGAGGATCTGTGCGACTCTTGCTTCCATTTTTTAGTAGGCAAGGTTTAGCTGACAGGATGTTTGACTTCTGAAAGCTAAGTCAAATTTTTAACAGTTGTCTTGTTTTGGAAGTGAAATTCTTGGTCAGAATCTTGGCTTTGAGGATTTTGCTTTCAGCAAACAGTCAGTGATTTCTTGAGTGTGATTCGTTTAAATATCCAATAATGGGGTCCACCAAAGTCAAAATTTGTTTTATTGCTAAGTAATAGGAGAAGAAAGAGGAGATTTCAAGATTTTAATCTGCGATTGATTATCATGTTGGACCTGAGAAAACACGAACATTCACTTAACTGAGTTCAATTAATATATTTTTAATAAAAGATCCTAAAGCAAATCCTGAAAATTATCATCATTTCCTTTGTATATGTCCTATGTACTTGGGCTTTGCCTATTCATGGTAATAAAATTTTCTTATTAACTATTAAAAAAAAATTAATATTTTTTAATATTATTTTAAACAGCATTTTCTTTTTAGTGAAACAAAAAGAAAAGCTTAATAGTGGAAATTATACACACATTTATACATTTGTACATATTTATATATTTGTATATTCCTTAATTTGTTTTATCATCAACTACAATGTGGATTATTTTTTATTGTTACTTTCTGGCTTATACCGGAAAATTTCTCCCCAGTAGACTGTTTCATTGGATGACTCATTTACACGTTGTTTCTTCATGAAGCATACATGTAAATGCAGGCACATGCACTCATCTTCTTCATTCTCTTGCTTTGTGCTTTCTGGTATTGACTAAGGAGGAATTTTATCATTTTTTCGGGAAAATGTACTTTTCCTCACAAACCAAAGGTATGATATTTTTAATAAAACGGCTTTATGATAAAACAGCTCTTAAGCCCCTTCTCTTGTTCTATTCAGATTATGATGTGCAATACATATATAATATGGAAATTACATATGATACTCACACTCTGCATCATCTCATAGTACGAATCTAATTATGTACCCAGCAAGATGATTAGGATTTTTGTCAGCCTTGTCTCACTCATGACATCCTTCTTAAATGCTACCTTTTTAATTGGGGCTCAAAATAGTCTTAGTAGCCTTGAAGCTTCATGACACGGAAAGCCTTTTCAGCTTTCAGAATGTATGATACCATCACTGACAGATATCTTGGAGCAAATCAGTCAAATGTGATACATACACATAAACTGCATACATGCACATGTAATTTCGTAGAGATGTACTAGTATATACATATATATTGTAAATATGCATGTCTTAATTTTCAAAAATAAAAATAAAAAATCAACTCAGGACAGTTGACTATATTATTTGACCATATTTCCCTCCCTTGTGGGAGACTACGTCCATGAAAATAAATGCAGTAAGTGAAATGAGAAAACAACTAACTGGTAAAAAAAGGAGAAGAGAGAGTTTTAGTTCGAATGGAAGAAGAAAACCTCAAATAAGGTGAATTATCTTTGTTTATTTCTTGCTACTGTCATGAATAAATTTACCCGTATCTTACATTTGTGGTGGTTTCTTAATTGTGGAAAGAATTTGATGGCTTAATTCCTGGGATATTGGAAGTACCATTTGTAATTATTTTTTAGTGTATTTCTGATTCTAGGCAAGAGCTCTTCTATCAAAGCTGACCGAGGAGAAAAATTCTGCCGTTCAGCAAAATAACAAGCTTAAGCAAGAACTGGTAAGGGATTTTGTATCTCAAAACATTTTAATTGTTGTTGCTGAAGTGACTTGGAAGCAATCTGTTTTCCAGATATATGCTTAGTGGAAGAGACACTTGTATGAGAAAAGCTAAAAAATTTCATTTGGATTAATGTTAGAAGTAACAATGCCCATAAAAAATTCTCGTAGGCACGCTTATAATTTTCTTGGGCCATTGTTTACAGAAAATCAACATATATTGTAATGATGTATCATTTGAATAAATACACTCTTGTGATGTCATGGGAGAGATTACATGGTGCTTTAATGCTTCTGAAACTAACTGATTTTGAGCTTTTAAATTGTTATTAATAGGGTTATAGTTCTTTTGTGATCATTTTCTGATGACAAACAATAAAAACTTGATTATAGTATGAAGGACTGCTGAATTTCTGCACGGTAAACCACCAATCAAATCAAGCATTTCTCCACGCCTAAAACTTTTAATGATATACTAGAAATCACATGCAAGAAAGTGTTTACCAGAGAAAAGGTTCACAAGTTCTGAAAATTTTCAAATATGAGTTAGAGAATACTGCTGAGTGCTGATTAAGTCTTGGTGAATATATGACATCTTTTAGTTTCTCTTGAAACTATTTATGCCATTGGTTTTTTCAATTGTTTTTGGAAGTTCAATAGTCCAGAGGGAATAAAATTTCTCCGTGGAGTGTCTCAGGTACGAATTTTGATTACTTCCCAATTTGAAGTGAGCTTCCAAGGGAAGGTTAAAATATATAAAATGGGTTATACTTGCTGCAATATTGATAGAAGATTGTTTCAAACATTTACTGCATCAAAGTATGTATACAAGATTCTTTATATATGTACAGGAGCTCTTGAGGCGTGAAGCCACCAAAAGGCATGGTGGTATCCCGCTTTTATATGTGCTTCTCGTTGGCTTGGTCGGCATCGTGTTGGGGTACCTTATGAAGAAGACATGAACAATTGAGTTATCCCTTTGTTCCTGCAGGTCCACCCATTTCGGTGGGAAACAAAATGTAGAAAGCCATTAGAAAACAGATGCGTGACTGATAGATCTTGCTTTGTTGTATTAACGACCTGTATTGACATTAGGGACAATTTCAGACGTGTGGAAGGTAACTTTTTGTTCATTGTATTAGCAGATATTGACAGTGGAAAACATGATTTATGGGTTTTACCGGTTTTGTAATTGATCCGAATGAACTCCAAAATTATTTTGTGTGATCCACTTTTGTCATGAACATATCCTTTTCTGTTAACTTCGTCTTCTCCATTTTGAATTTGTTTTGAATCCCAAATGGTAGTTGATTGAAGCATGTAAAGAATAGTCTGAGAGTTTTCTTGTGATTGAAGTGAATATAATTTACAAGGAGCAACATGGCACAGTTAGTTATACAGAGAACCCTGTTCTGCTGTTATGTTCACTGGTAATATAACCAGAAATGCTTGTTTGTTCATTCAAGCCATAAGTACCCATGGTTTGTGATCTGTTTATAACATAGAGGAAACCATTGAATGCTTATTCCTCAATTGTCAATAATAATACCAGATTCCTCTCCAGACAATCGCTCATGGCTTTAATAAGAGTAATGTTAGATACAAATAAAATGTAAAACATATACCATAAAAAGTAGTTTATTTATAATGGATTTCACTTTTTAATCTTTTCGAAAAGAGAAATACTCTAAATATAAAGTGATTAAACAAAAATAATCTCACAAATTGACGTGGCTTGATGTGGTTTGTTAGATTGTAAAGTTATTTATATTATAAAGCAGATCTGACGGATCACATGAAATCATGTCTGTTTGTAGAATTATTTTTGTATAATCATTTAGTGACTGAAATACTCTTCATTTGAAAATTCTTAAATATTAAATATTGTATATGAATATTTTTTATTTGTTATAAACAATATTTAATAAAAAAATTCATTCAGCTAGACCTACCAAAAAAAAAAAAACAAAAAAAAAAAACCAGATGGAAGCTACCAAAAATAGGTTATTTGCATACTCTATATAGAAAGAAATATAAGCCTACGTGGCACAGCCGAATCCTTTATTACGCAGACAACGCAGCAAAGGACACATCGTTTAAATGAATGTAATTGATATCATCTCTGAGCTCGTCGCACCCAACCTTTCAACAACTTCCATTACCCCTTTCACCCACTCACTCTACTCCCTCCCTCTCTCGCTCTCTCCGCCGGCGCCAATGCCAAGACCATAGGAAGGACCACCTCTACGTACTCCTTAGTCCTTTCCCATGGCGACGACGTCTTATTTGGGAACTGGTCGCTACAAGCTGCTTCCCCTCTCTCCCTCTTCTTCTAATTTACGCTCTTGCTGCTGCCGCCCCTCGCCCTCAAAACCCCTAGTTCCCACTCGTCCAGGCTCCAGAGTCTGTAATCTTGGTTCGGTCTTTGAACGACACAAAAGCGTTATTTTCCTCCCCCAAAACGCAGCCTCCATGCACCGGCGCGTTATAACCGCCGTCGCCAGGGCCGAGCCAGACCGGATTGACGAGGGCAATGCCAAACAGGTACTTCATAATTAGTCTCTTGGACTCAATATGTATAAATGAGCTAACACACGTATGTATGTGATGTAAAAGATAAGAACTTGATTTTGAAATTGGGATGTTTTTTAATTACATTGGAAGGAAAATGGAAATTAGACTATGGGATTTTGGTGAATTGAACTTGAATATGTGTCTTATTTGGTCAATCTAATGCATTCTATGAGAATTACTCATCAATTATCTCCCTTTTTTCAAGGGATGGACGATAAATAAAATTAGGGAGATCTGTACTTGTTTATAGTAGTTCTGAAAATAAAAGAGGAATATAAAATTTCGTGATTGGTTCATGGTATATAGGATGGTTGGGATTAAGTTTGGAAATTGTGGAACATATGCCTTACTTATAAAAAAAAAAAAAAACATTCAAGTTTAATGTCATGGTTGAAATTTTTTTTTACATGGGTCGATGTTGAAAAGTTAAATTTTGAAATCTTGGTTAAATTGACTTCATTTTTAAAATTTTTATAAATAATTATGTACTTTATGATCAGGAATATGTGATTGAATGGAATCACTGAAATAAGTATGTTGTAGGAAGTCGGCAAAGGCCATACATTATCAGCAAAAGAGGATTCGGTCTCGGAGCTTAAAGAGAAAACTAGCCAGTTAAAGACAAGAATTGTTTTTGGACTTGGCATTGGAATAACTGCTGGTGGTATTGTATTGGCTGGAGGATGGGTTTTCACTGTGGCTTTGGCCGCTGTTGTTTTTGTTGGTGCACGTGAGTATTTTGAGTTGGTTAGGAGTCATGGAATCACTGAAGGGATGACGCCGCCCCCTCGTTACGTCTCACGTGTTTGCTCTGTTATCTGTGCTGTGATGCCAATACTTACCTTGTAAGCTATGCTAACGTGTCTACAATTTTGTTCCATACTTGTTGAACATCAACTAATTTGTCAATCCAAAAGTTTCATCATATTTCTCCGTCGGTTTCTTTTGTAATTGATCATGTAATTTTTGCTTTTTTTGTTTTTGTATGATGTAAAATCAATAATCAGAGAGCAGAAAATCATAGTATCAGTAATCAAATACATTTTTTTCCGAGTCCCATCATTTACTAACTCTTATGGAAGCAATTGGAGCATGTTTATCTTAGGGGTTGTTTCTTGAACTGTATAGTTAGCAATGTGTGATCCCATTCACCCCATATACTCAGTATGAGGTGTCACAAATTATGATACTTACATATCAAATTCATGTGGCTGAATATATTTGATTCTTAAAATTTTGCTCCCTCTTTAGATACCCACAGTCCCACCTACCCAAGATAAAAGTTACCCATTTTCTTTCTGAAACCTTAATGTAAAAGAGTTGTCATGGAGCATGTTGTCAAAAGGTTTTCCCTAGATTGATTTTAAAAAAAGGGGTTCTATTTCTGTGCATTGCAAAAAAATTCTTCACGGTTACCACAGTTGAATGGAATATGGATGTGGATTTTGTGTTCTGCATATATCCATTTCTAAAACTAATTTTGTTTCTAATTGATCTCTTTTTCCCCATGATTGCTCTCCTTTTCAAAGTTGAGCTTCTTTAAGTCACTCCCCTAGTACTTTATGCAGGAAATGAGAGACACTTATGCTTCAGGTGAGTGGTGTTCTAATGAAGTATATGAAGGTGGGGGTAATGCAAAAATATTTTCTAGGTGTTTACTAGTCATACTAGACTTGCGGTGGGTGATAGCTCTAGGACTAGGTTCTGGCATGATTTATGGTGCAGTGGCAGGGCTCTGAATGAAGCTTTCCAAGAGGTGTATAATATTGCACGTGCATAGGAGGCTTCAGTGGCAGATCTATTTGAGTTTTTTGGTGGATTTTTAATGTGGAATGTTTTTATTTTAGAGCGACCCATGATTGGGAGGTTTGTGCCTTCTCAGGGTTCTTCAATCTCTTATACTCTACTAGCTTATGTCTTGGAGGGACATATGAGGTTTTTTGGGCCCTTAACAAGGGTAAGTTCATTGTGTGATAAGAATATCAACCCTTTCCCCTGGAGGAATACTTGGCAGATTAAGGCACCTTTGAGAGCATTTTTTTTCCATGCATGGATAACCTCTTTAGGGAAAATCCTCACCATGGATAGCATTGTAACAAAGTAGTGCTATATGTGCAATCAAAGCAGGGAATTTGTAGTTCTACTCCATTATGAGATTGCCAGTACTTTGTGGAATGATCTTTTTAGTAGAGTTGGATTGGTTTTGGGTTGTTCTCAGAAGGATTGTAGATCTCTTTGTCAATTAAAGAAGGTTATATGGTAGCCAACAAATTGTAGCTGTATGGAAGATGATCCCTATTTGTCTAGTGCGGTGTATTTGGGGGGAAAGCAATGACAAAAATTCCGTAGATCAAGAGTGGATGATTGTGGAGCTTAGAACTTTCTTTTTTGAATACTTTGTTCCTTTGGGTAGCTTCTATAGATTTTGATGGGCTGAGCTTCCATGAATTTCTTGTTTCTTTTCCTTTTTGCAGTTAGGTTTTCTTTTTGTATATTTAATGTGTACCTAGGCTATGCCTTTCCATTTTTTTTAATGAAATCTTCATTTACTTATATATAAAAAAAAATTATTTAGTTTTAGGGGTCATTGAGAAAGTTGAGAGAAGGTTGGCTAGTTGGAAGCGTCTTTACTTATCTAAAGGGGGTAGACTCACTCTTTTGAAGAGTACTCTCTCTAATCTCCCTACTTATTTTCTATCACTGTTTCCATTGCCTGTAGGAGTGGCAAACTAGATTGAGAAGCTGTTTTGTGCTTTTCTATGGGATGGTATGGGCGAAGCTACTAAGTTCCATCTCGTTAGTTGGAATAAAGTTTGTTCTCCCATTTCAGTTGGAGGGCTAGGTGTTCGTAATTTGATGGCCTTCAATAAGGTTTTATTGGGAAAGTGGCTATGGAGATATCAATTGGAAGGGGAGTCGCTTTGGAGGGCAATCGGACGTATAGTGCATGGGGGGGTTGGTGTTCTAACGTCGTTTGGGGGACTTATGGTGTGGGGCTTTAGAAGTTCATTAGAAAGGGTTGGGAGGGTTTTGTTAGTCATGTGAACTTTGTTGTTGGAGAGGGATCGAGGATCCGTTTTTGGTTTGACATTTGGTGTGGTGAGCGGGCTCTCAACAGTATGTTTCTAGGTATTTTTAGACTGGCTTCAGATCAGTTTGCTGCTGTTTCAGACTGTTTTCTTGCTCTAATGGTGTGATTCAGTGGGATATTTGTTTAACTCGAGCAGTTCAAGATTGGGAGATTGATGAAGTTTCAACTTTTTTTTTAGCTTTTTATACTCACTGAGGATTGAGGGCAATGCCATGGATAGGATGTTGTGGACTTCGAAGGGGAGCAAAAAATTCACTGTTCATTTGTATTACAAGCTATTGTCTTTTCAGGACAGCCCTTCCTTTCCTTGGAAGAGTATTTGGAAGTTACATGTGCCTTCTAAGGTGGTTTTTTTCATTTGGACAGCTTCTCTTGGGAAATTTTTGACGTTGGACAATTTAAGGAAATTAGGTATTATTGTTATGGAGTGGTGCTGCATGTGCAAAAAGAATGGGGAAACAGTGGATTATCTCCTTTTGCAATGTGAGGTGGCAAGGGCTTTGTGGAATGGTGTTTTTAGCAAAATTGGCTTGGATTGGGTGATGCCGTCAAGAGTGGTCAAACTACTTGCTTGTTGGAATGGGATTCATGGCTGTTCTCAAGTGGGCACGGTGTGGAGGATGATCCCATTGTGTCTTATGTGGTGTATTTGGATGGAAAGGAATGAGTGGTGTTTTAATGATAAAGAGCGTTCTTTAGAACAAATCTGGAATTTTTTTGTTCACTCCTAACTGTCTTGGTTTTCAGTTTTAGGGAATAACAGTCTTTCTGTTAATGATTTTCTGATGTCACTTTCTGTTTTCTAGAATGTATTTAGGTGTTTTCTTTTGTATACTTCCTGTGTACATAGGTTTCGTCTATACATTTGTCTCAATAAAATCTTTTATTACTTATAAAAATAGAAGAAGTTCGAGTCAAGTCATATAAGGAGTCAAGTTGTATTATGTTTAGTCATTAGACACCTACAGACATGTATAGGCTTGTTGATGAAAATTTTTGGCTTGAGAGTTGTGAAATGCATCTCTATCCAAATTTGTGATTCCAAGGAACCCTAGAACGCTTGTAAACCACCCATCTCTAATCTTTAAACTCCTAAACCAACCATCACTCAGAATGCTCGTAAACCATCCCAAACAACCAGAACACTGCTTATGGATATTGTTCATTCTGCTTCAGTAATTACAGTACTGTTTACCCTATAAAATTATTCCTACTACTGTCATACATCATATTTGGTGTCAAAGCCTTTCTCCTACATTGTACTGATAGTGAAATAATGTTTGATTGCCTTTTTTTACTCTTTATTGATTTCAAAAGTATGCATATATACTTCAGATATGTTGCTTTTCTGACTTCTGGTGTGGAATGTATTTGTTCACAAGGTTTTCGAATGGTGATTAATTTATGTTTCCTACATGTGACCAGGTATTTAGGTCAAATTGATGTTTCCGTGACATTTGCCGCCTTTGTTGTTGCCATGTCATTGCTTTTACAGAGAGGAATTCCTCGTTTTGCACAGCTCAGTAGTGCCATGTTTGGTCTCTTTTATTGTGGCTATCTTCCTTGCTTCTGGGTTAAGCTTCGATGTGGCTTATCAGCCCCAGCCCTAAACACCAGTAAGTTATTGAGAGTTATGCCTCTCTGGTAGTCAATTTATATTGAAGGAGATCTATTAAAAGTAACAGAATTCTCATTTTCATTTATGTTGATGTTTTCCTCCTATTTTGCTATATTCACAATTATTACCTTTTTCTTTACAAAGGAGGTAAATTTTTTGTGTAACGCCCCGGTCCCGGATGGGTCAGAGAGTTACTATCACCTAAAATCATATCTCACAGTACAGATATAAATCCAAATTTCTTAATTACACATAGATCTCATTCTTTTAAACCAACTACTCCAAAATAATTAACTAGGAACACCACAAAGTCTCAAAATAAACGTCAACCTTCCAAAATACCAAGATAACAGAGCAAAACAAAACTACTGAATAAACTCTCCAATAAACGAAGTACCCTCTTTGTACTTGATTTGCTATGCTCACACAGTCTTACCCATGCTTTCTATTATTGATCCTTAACTAAAACATCCAAAACATTTGAAAATATTGTGGAGATAAGAGGTGAGTTATCAACTCAGTAAGCAGAGAATATATACTAGTATGTAAACATGAGCATTTTCACAGAGTAAAGAATGCAGATCCAAAAACATATTATCAGAATATCTAAGCGACAATTTCAGAATCATTCGTAAGCAAAGTCCTTTGGCACAACATAACTGAAACATCATCTTATCAGAACAGAGATCACTACTATCACCAGTGGTAGGGCCGTATGCCACTATTATCATCCGTGACGGGGTCTTATACCACTATTATAACCAGTGGTGAGGCCTTAACGAAACAGAACATAAACTGAATCAAATACAGAATCAGAAAGTCATGCCAAAAGTTTTTCAGATGCCACATCATATCAAAATAGAGTATTGGACAGATTCATATAATTTTCACATAATCAAAAAAGATTCAGATCATCTTCACTTGATCATGCAAAAATTTTTAGATTTCTTATTCGCTCTTTTTGCACAGTTTAGAAACAAAATGCCAAAATAAGCTCATGTTTACACCAGTCATGACAAAAATATTTTTCTCTTATACGGATTCCATGAGTGATGCAGATAAAATGACCGAGCTTGTTTTCAAATTTTCTTTTCATAACAAAACTTGCATTATTTTCATAGAATCAACGTCAGTCCATTCTTTGTATGCAAAATCTAGTATAGGAACCCCGCTTACATGATCTTTTTAACTTTTCTGAATTTTCTCACAACATTGCCAAGGGAATATCAATCATCATCTATAAAATAGTCACGTAACTTGCATAAATTTTCAATTGAGCACATAGTAATTAAAACTTGAGATATAAAAAATATCTTCATATTTCCTTGATGTCTAAAAATCCTCGAAACCCTAAAATATTGTCCCTCCCCAAAATACTTTGATTTTCATATAATTTCTCCAAATAATTTCACGACTAATTCCTAAAATCATATTAACTTCTTCATATTGAAATTAAAGTCATAAATCTAGTGTTCATGTGTCCAACTTTAATTTCCCGAAGTTCCATCAATTTTTCTAAAATAGTCTAACTTTTCATAAATCGATACTACTCGTTAAACCCAAGCCCATTCACGCCAGTTGAACTTAGAAATACCCAACCATGTGCAATCAAACCCAGTCCACTAGAGGAAATAAACCCAACTTAGTTAAATGTTCTACAAGGTTTACACCGAGACATTGAAGAAAATAAAACAAGGTGTGTGTTGTGGTATAGTAACCAAGAGGTAGAGAGAGAGAGAGAGAGTGAGAGCCATATAGACAGGGGGCAACTGAGAGGGGTGAAAATGCCGTGTGATGGTGGCTCACGACGGCACGAGGTTGGGTATGGTGGTTCAGGGTGGTGCAAAGGCACCATGGGCTTGCTGGCTTCTTAGTCGTAGCATTGGCAAGGTGCTCTGTTTTGAATATTAAGAACAGAGTTTCGGTTTTGTTCATAGAGGGTGGTGCAAGGCAGTGGCGCACGTCAGGGCTTTTCCACGGTTAGGCTTATTCCAACGAAGGTAGCGCTGTGGCTTTTTGTTGGTTATTTACGGTGGAGGGGCTGCGGTGCAATAGTGACCAAGCCAGACAGTGTCTCACGTGGTCCGTTCTGGCGGTGGAGAAATGGAAGAGGGCGGTGGCTTTGTGGCTCACGGTGGGGAACAAATACTCTATTTCGGTGTAGGGAAAACATAGGCTTTTTGGTTTGGTTTACGGTGAGTGGTGCAAGTCCATGGGGCAGATCACGGTGGCTGGGTTCGTTGGTGTTGGGACTCAAGCGGTGGCCACTGATTGAAGGAGTGATGCTTCTCGTGGCTGCAGACGCTAATTCACAACGTTGCGTGTGGGGTGGCAGTGGAGGAGTAGAGATTGATGGCTGGAAATGGTGTGAGCGACATTGTGGTCAGCGGTAGCTACGGAGGGCACATCACAGAAAGAGAAAATAGAAGAGAAAGTGGGCGAGAGAGAGAGACAGTGAGTGAGTGGGGAAAAATGGGCGGAGTAAGTAACGGGGATGAGAGAAAAATGGGGAGAGAAGGTCGGGGAGGGAGAGGGAATTGGGAGGGAGAGTGACGGGGAGGAGAGGGAAACTAAAAGGGTAAATGATTTCTTATGGTGTCTTTTGCTTCAACGGGCTGGCATTTCTGCAGGCCTTGGCCTGGGCTTGGGCTCGGGTGTTACATTTTTTCATAACAAAGTATTTTTAAAGTGAAGGCTCACTTGTAGCCTTTTTCTTTACCTCCTTTGTTCACTTAATTCTTGTGTCTGTGTGTGTGTGTCCTTGTTGGTGCTTTTTCAAGCTGTCTCTCAGTTTGTATTTGGCAGCAATAGGAGCAACATGGCCCATTCTTCTTGGGGGACCAGCTCATTGGACAGTTGGTCTTGTGGCAACGCTGATCTCTATTAGCAGCATAATTGCAGCTGATACATTTGCTTTTCTGGGTGGCAAGGTACTTTTGATAGAAATGTAAAGATTATCTCATCAAAAAATAAATTTAATGATTATGTACGTTTTTTCATATGAGTTCGATTATTACATATGGAGATTCTTATTACTCTTATCCTTGAGGTTAAACTATGATGGTTTTGGAAGATCGTGTTCTGTAACAAATTAAATTCCCCCATCACTGATCACAGGGGATTTCGTTAGCTCTGCCCACAGAAAGTCAGAATGGCTCCTGAATTGAACAGTTACTAATGTTATTATAAATTCCTTAGTGAAATGACCAGTCAACAATGAACCATGTATGACATGGTTTGGAATTCTGGGCAAATATATGTCGGAGGTGCTACTTCCACAGTATTTTTAGCTTCGTCCGCATAATTTTATCAACCCAGCAGTTCTTCTTTTAACAGAGAAATAAATCTAATATTGTGGGCGTCATTTCATCTCTAATAGCATCATTTCTTCTCTAATATTGCTGCCATGATAAGAAAATAAATACAAATACTAAAGCAGATGATATATTCTCTCTCTCAAATCCT
Organism: Juglans regia; assembly: GCF_001411555.2. Taxonomy (NCBI): domain Eukaryota; kingdom Viridiplantae; phylum Streptophyta; class Magnoliopsida; order Fagales; family Juglandaceae; genus Juglans; species Juglans regia. The sequence continues at coordinate 2,705,112 of NC_049905.1, forward strand.
TGGTGAACTATCTGCTCCTATGGATTTTAACCCATTACTCGAAAAAGTGTCCTTTCTCTATCTCAAACCGTTATGTATTTTCCCTTCCCCCCCTCTTTCTCATATGCTACTTAGTGTTTTTTTAGGAACCTAACCACTGTATGGAAAACGTGGAAGAAATTCATGAGAAAAAATGAAGGGAAGTGATGAGTATTGAGATAAACATGGTGAAGACAGAGGAACAAGAGGGTGGGGAATGTAATGTAATTGTGAGAAAAAAGGTTTCCACAAATCTAAGAGAAAGCTTTAAACGATTACTTCCAGTATCATACTGGTGAAAACAACAATACAGGCACAGTTGATGGTGTTTTTTTAAATGAGTTTGGGATCTTTCTTGCATTTATTAAGAACTAGTCGTCAACCCACGGAATGAGCAGGAATAACTGTCAATGCATTGTCTAAAACTTCTGTCGAAAAGAGTCTAAAATGCACGAATATTCTTATAATTTTGAGGAATGACAATTTTTTTATGTCAACAAACATCAAAATTAACTGGTGAGAATACAAAAAGTTCAAGGTGAAAAATCCAAAGGGGTAAGTAAAGGAGTCAAGAATTTGTTAATTTGTGGATTTTTACAGTTATTTTATTTATTGCCATCATTTGGACAGTGTGCAGAGTATTTTTTGTCACGTAATATTTGTTATAGCCCATAGCTATGGGAGACCTTGAGATAGTTTTGCACCTCAATGCAGACATTTGGTAGGACGCCACTTACTAGTATCAGTCCAAAGAAGACGTGGGAAGGAACTTTTGCAGGCCTGGGTGGTTGTGTAGCCACTTCTGTCATCTTATCAAAGATTTTTTGCTGGCCAACATCTGTGCTAAGGTATTCAATTTTCCTCTGCTGCAATCTATAAGTTGTTGTGAAATATGTTTAATTTGATCCCAAAAACCTCTGTAAAGTGATGATTGTCAAATCACTAGGTGGTTTGGGTCGTCAAAAATTGTCACCCCAAAGTATTTGCGGTGATGGCAACATCTACTGCAATTTGTACTTCCTGGAAAAGTCAAAAATTTTAATTTCTGCTCTGTTCTTGCAAGAATGAAACTAGGAAATATACGAGGTTATATCTTCTGCCTGGATTGGGATAAATTATAAAAAGGATAGGCAGAATCTGTTCTACCTTATGGTCTATTTTGCTGGAAGCAGGAACTTGCAATGTACTGTTTTTTTATGTCTTAATCAAGGAGTTTCATTTCTAGGTCATCTTTCTATTTGTTTGTACTCTTCAGCACCTTTTTTTTTTTTTTTTTTTTTTTTTTTTTCTGGATGTTTGTTTATAGTTTATATACTTCCAGTCCTGACCATAAGCGGATGGTGACTGTCTCTCCTTTTGGGCCCACCGATAGTTCACTTGTTTTGTAAACATGACTAGCCTTCTATCTTCTGATATACTAAGTTCAGTGTTTGCCTTTCTTTCCATTTTTTTTTTTTTTTTTTCCTCTAAGATGAACGTGCACCCCAACTGCTGACGTATCACTCTGGTGGTTTTCAGTGCAATCGCTTTTGGGTTTCTGAATTTCTTGGGTTCCATTTTTGGCGATCTTACTGAATCAATGATCAAACGTGACGCCGGTGTCAAGGACTCTGGGTCCCTAATCCCTGGACATGGTAATTATCTTTTGCTAATGACTGTAAGCTGTGATTAGACCATGAATATAATCTTTTGATACTCTGATAATGGACAAGTTCTCTGTTACTATGCTTTGAATATTTTTTACATACAATGTTTTGGCAATATTTCATCTAAAGTTGGGTAGTTGTTTATTTTCTATTCATATGCTATATACAACGGATTCTGCTGTCTATTATGGTTGTCATGATTTGTTTTCTTAGTACTGAATTCAACTCTTTTTCTTCACTTGTAATATAACATTCTGTGATTCTAGGGGTACTTCTTGCTTTCATGTGAAAATTATCCCAAGGGATTTCTTTAGAACTCTGCTCTAGGTCAAAGAGTTCCAAACTTCAAAACAATTCCTCATCCATAGTCTGGGAACAAGCAAGAAGGAATTACAATTAATAATGATTGGTCCCGAGCTATGAAGGCATAACCTTAAACCTTCATTGATCCTGTGCTTCATGAAAGCCTAATCCTTATTGTGGAACATCATATTCATCGTAATAAAACCTCCCCTACTTGGTTTCTACGCCTTCTAAATGTAGTCGTATCAGATAACCAGAGTCAAACGTGTGCATTTTAGTACAACCTTTTTTGGCACAATAAGTTCAGTCATTCCTCCACCTGAAAAGCAACTTGAGATTACGTACGTCCCCTAAGAATTGTGATAGAAAGAGTGACTGTCCTTCTCCCTTGTTATTTATTTTTCGAGTTGATTGCTCTGTAGGATATCATTGCTCTGTGAACAAATTGAGAAATGGTCCAAATTTTTTACCTATCAAAAAAATTATTGCTCTGTGAACAACTCCCGATCCAACGGGTCTAGTTATGATTTGGATCTGATTACGTAGTTGAGGATGGACACTTGTAATCCAAAACTCTGTACCATGTGTAATCCTTAAGATATTTAGAAAAGTTATTCTTATCTGTTTGTCCGAGTTCCAGAACCCATTGAACTGCTTTTTAGTTTGTTCATTGCTTGAGATGTTCGTGCAGGTGGAATACTAGACAGAGTGGACAGCTACGTATTCACGGGTGCACTTGCATACTCATTTGTCAAAATCTTCCTGCCACTTTATGGAGTCTGATAATTTCTTATGAATGCTTTAGTTAAATTACGAGGGAGTAGTTTCTGCTCTTTTCTTCTGGAGATTAGGATTTACTACTGAGACAATCATGTAGGGGATGAAGTGTTTAGAGAAGAGGCTCAAGATTAGTTTTGCATCTGCAGCAGAATATATTGCTAATTGCCCAAAATGCGTAGCAAAAATATCCCATAATCCTCCACCTATGCAAGTTAGAAAACACACTCGATAAACTTATTTTCAAAGTGCACGGGGTCACTTCGGGCTAACCAGGGCTGTGGATTATGGCGACATACTTCAACATGTTCATGACGTCCCATATTCATATTGATTTCAACGATAGTACTGCCACTGTTGGCTGTGAATACACTAGTTTTTCTCTATTAGTCCAATGTTCTCCTTGTGAGTTCTGATTTGATTCTACTTTGTAATAAAATATATCTATCGGTTAAAAGTGCTAGTTCCTTGGCTTTTTTTCTTTCTGGAAAGTAAAATGCTCAGTTTAATGATTTATATTTTGGGCATGCAATGCTGTTCTTGCTTTGATTCTTTGAAGCATCATTTGTGTGCATCATATATCATTATATTGACTATAGCTGTAGTAAAATTTATGATTACAAAGTTACATGATTACGTTTGAGTAATGAGTTAGAGGACCTGTCAAATATTTTGACGATGTATCAGAATCGGAATTTGCATAAGTAATTCTAGATACAGTCTTAGAGTGTGTAAGTTTTGTACACTCTTTCTGAAAAAAAGTGAGATCTATTATTAAAAAATTAATTTTTTTATATGAGTCTCATATTTACTTATTTTTTTCAAAAGAGATGAATGATGTTTGCATGTATTCCGATTGTAAATATCATATTTCAGTTTGCACATGCTAGCCCAAGTTAGAATCGGATTTGGATACCCTGGTGCCTTGAATGGACACAGGAAACATCAGCTGGGTTTGTACACTGTACTAAATTCATTTTTCAAATATTGATCCATGCAAACAATGATTTCTTAGTGCACTTGGACTCTCAACATCTATACAATATTATGAATGGTTCCAACAGGAGTAGTTTTTAATTTTTGAGCCCATATCTCAAACCAAAACCATTGAACAATGATTAAATATATATATATATATATTTTATATTGTCAATGAGATGAATTTATATTATACAACCATGAAAAATAAGTGATTCCTGCTGGCCAGTAGGTTAATAAACATCCTGACCTTATTAATTGTGTCCTATGTAGCTTTGACAACAATTTTGCTCAGTATTATTAATTCCTTCGAGGATCATGTCTGTCTGTACTCCCCTACAAGTGTGCCAGCATATATATACATATATATATATATATATATAAAAAGTGCATGGCCCGGCAATGGAAGTGGCACTTCAATTATTATGTTTCTTCATTATTAGTTGGAAGTATGAAAACATGATAATCCTAAACAAAAATATTATATATACTTCTATCTATCTTGTCGTAATAATATTGGTAGTTATGATAATGACACCATTACACCGCCAATTGGTCCGAGCCCCCCTTATACCTCTCCATGATATAATATACTTTTGACTTTAAAAGATCATTTTTCTTTCTCCCTCTTTAATTTCTTTAGTTCGATTTATTAATCCCACTCCCAATAATTCCAATGGTTGACCCATAAAATCTCTAAACAACCTTTAATCCAAAGTGCATGCATATGTGATATTTATCGATTCTTATATATATATATATGTGTGTGTGTGTGTGTGTGTGTGTGTGTGTGAACCTTAATATTCCAGAAGGATATACAGAGATCGAGGGTACTCGATGATCCACTCGGACAAGGTCCTCAAAATCCCAACAACCATCATGTTTAGGGTATAGTTTTCTTGGGTAAAAGAGTTAACATTACAGTAGTCAACTTGTTTAATTTGAGCTCATGTGTGACCTACATTAAAAGAAATTAGAAAGTCAAGTTGATCTTATCTTAGTACCGCAAGCTATTAAGCACTTCAGCTTATAAATATATAATTAATTGATGAAAGCTGTCCCCAATTATTTCCTCTAGGCAACAACCACACAAAGACGACGTACGTACATGGCTAGCTTAAATTAAGGTGCATGGGAGCTGCACAACTCATGATTTTTCTTAATTTGATTACACGAGCAACGAGGACTTGTTTGTTTAGATCAAGTAATTATTGATCTCTCGACCTTACACGTGCATGTGTACGTATAACATGCATGTATATTAAATATATCACGCACATATGACGCAGCGTGCATGTCCAACATATATGTTTTTGTCCGAAACAAATATTATCATTTTTTCTATCCTTTTTGCTTGCTATATATAGCTAGTGACATTTTTTCTTCTTCTTTTTGTTATTTATCTTGAGGATCAGATCGATACAATTAATTAATTTTCGTTTGAATTAACTTCTAGTTAACATCGTGTTTCGTATAATGCATTTAGGCTAGATTCCAGTATTAACTCAAGTCTTCAGAACTTGGGCCTATGAAAATAATGAAGAAGACAACTGGGAGAGGGTGACCTAAAGGCCGATGAGTCTCCGATGTCAAAATTAGTAAATTATCTTAGAAGTTTGTAAATAAGTGAGAGAGTCTAGAAATCAGAGAGAGTTTATCGTACCTGGAAGTTGCTATTTATACTCGGATCTGGGAAGGAGACATATCGTGCCTGTCGTTATGGAGTCCGTGCCCTTCATACTGTTCTTTTTGTCAGAGTCTTTTAATAAGACATGGCTATGTGACGGCGTCATCAATGTAGCATGTAGTTTGGGTAGTGACCTCATTAATGCGGCGTGGTTCCCTGACCTTGCTTTATCTTTGGTGGTTCGTCGATATTCCCATGTCAGATGATCGAGGGTTTTCCATATTTTCTGTTCTGCCCTGTACAAGTTTTCATAATCGGAATATGGTCGAGCAATGTCAGGCATGTCCGTTCCATCAGCCACTTGATTACTTTCCTTGCAAGCGTCTTGCTTCATGGGTAATCTTGAACCCTGCATGAAGCTGAGTATTAGGCCGAGGCCCAATGAACTTGTGAAGTGGGGAAAAATTCTCTTACAGTTCAGATATTTGTTTATTACTAGAAAAATTTCCTGCACTACTTGAGCAGTAATATATATATATATATATATATATATATATATATATATATATTTGTCGGTGGCATGCATTGAAAGAGAGATTTTGTAAGGAAAAAAAGAACAAATTAATTTTTTAGAGAGAGAGAGAAAGTCAACAATGAAATTTGCCCATATATGCCAAAGAACAAATATTTCATGCATGTCCTCTACATAAATACATACATATATATATATATATATATATATATTTGATATTAAATATATATATGAGGCGTTCCCGCAATCTTGAATGGAAGCAACGTCATACAGAAATGTGTCTATAAATTAAGAACATAATTGGATAAATAAGAAATGTTTAAAAAAATAAAAAATGTTATAGACACAAAAAGATTATACAAAATAAACTTATAAATTGATGTGATATCATGATCAAATTCATTAGATCTATTTTATAATAAAAATAATTTTATAATTTGACGTATAATATCAAATCACATTAATTTATAATTTTATTTTTACGTATTATCTTTGTGATTATAAAATATTTTCTTAAATAAATGTACGAATGAGACGTGAGAAGTGATGAGTACTGCTGGGTTCGCATTGATTATGGGTTTCCATATTACAGAAAGAAATTAATAAAAAAAAAAACAATAGAGATAAATATAGAAGGAGATGAGATAAGAAGAAATACAACCCTGGAATATTGGAAGGTGGCCAATAACTCAACCATGCTTATATTAACTCTTGTACGTGGAGCCGAAAGTACTACTCCACTGGCCTATTATATGAGAGAGAGAGAGAGAGAGAGAGAGAGAGTCGTGAGCATGAAGATCAGGAAGGCCGAGCTAGAGGAGACCAATGGGAGAGCGTGTGTCATGCGTATGTAATTATCAGAGGGCTGGCCTACCATTTAAGAGGCTTTTGGCAATCATATGAGTGCTTACTTTTTGGTTTTTGGTACGAAAGAAAATGTGTGGGATGCAAAGAATGCGTTGTTTCCAAGCTGACTACGAAAAGTACTGAGAGAGAAAGAAAGAAAGATATTATAACGGGTAGTACTGAAATAAAGAAGAAGGAGAAGCATTCAGCATGGAAGGAAACTTAAGGAAAGAGTTGAGAAGATATGCATGGTTTCCGCAAGCATCTCAAAAAGTTTAGAGAGGGAGGGGGGGCCAAAAGATTGTCTGTTCATCATAAAGCCCTAGCTAGCTTTCTTTTCTCCCTCACGCACAACCATGCATCTCTATCTTAATTTCTCGTCCCCACACCATTTTCCACCTCACATGCACCACCTTTTGGCTAGCTAATTTTCTTTTTATTACTTTCCTTCAATCCTTTGCCAATATTTCCCTTGATCACTAGATGGGTTTTTGGCTTTAGCCGCCCATCATCAGTACTACTGTGATTTGCTTTTAAACTTCGACCTATAATATAGTAATTAATATGAAAAATGTTATACGCAGTTGTAAAGTACGTAAGCATTGTACAGTCATTTTGAATAAGAGTGATGTCTACTATTAAACAATTATTATTTTTTCATGTAGATCCTACATTTATTTATTTTTTTTAAGTGATTGTACGGCGCTTGCATACTCACGACTACAACTTATATCATTTCTCAATTAATATTTCTAATTATATATATTGTAACATGTTTTATTTATCTTGTACGTATCATGTTCTTCAATAGTTCAGACAAATTAAATCATGATGGTAATTTGTGCCACATGAATTATCATGAGCAACTTGTTCCCTACTGCTTATTCATATATGTATTGCTAATTTATAAATTAGTTTAATTATTGGCCGGTTATGTCATATTGCACCATGAAGATTCGATGTAAATTATAAATAAATAAATAAAAAGCACCGACATAATTAGAAGATTTTGGGATGTTTTAAAAACATATAATAATTAGCCCCAAGGTGGCTAAGGAAAGATCAAAATTATAAAACTCGATTAGCTTATGACTACTACTGACGTGTATATGGAATCAATTAATGATTATATATAATTATATATAAAGAAAAAAATCGAATAAAAACTTGAATGGTTAGGTCCATTATGATCCTGATGAGGAGTGGAATATCATAATTACACTAATTTGACACAGCTGCGTTTGATTCCCAAACTCAGTTGAGCTCAGTTGAGTTCAGTCTAACTTTAAACTAAGTTTAACATCCAAACATCTAACTCTCAAATTACTTAACTCATCCGGCCAACTCAAAACATTCTTACATGTGAGACCTACAATATTTTTCAATTTAAAATATATTTATGTGGAACCCACAAATTTTTTTAATTTCTTATAAAAAGTATCAAATTTATCTTAACATCTAAACACATTTTAAATTCAGTTTAGATGACTCCACATAACTCCCTTCATAACTCAACTCATTACTATTCATAAAGAATTTAATTCAATTAAACTCAACTCAACATTCAAACGCAACCTAAGTCTAATCCGACCTGAAGATGAAGTGATTCATATTAATTATATAATTAACATGGGGTCGGACATATATATATATAATCCCGATATATATATTCCCATTTGTTTTGTATATATGCTTTTTGTAAGCTTTAGAAGATTTTACATACAAGTTGGTAGGTAGGTGGCAGCTTTTAATGGACTGAAAGTGAAACTAATGGTTTATGAAAACAAAGGTTTTATTTTTAGTGATCCACCTGATCATCATCTGAAGATTCGAGCAGCTGTTTGATTGATTGATATCAATAAATGGAAAACAGTTATTATGAACTTTGAAGATAGATATATAGATATATAGATATATAGATAGAGGACAAAAGCTGCCAAATAAATTAATGGCTTAATTTAGTGATCATCTTTAGCATATGATCTTTGATCTTCATAATAACTGAATTATAGATATCCCGGCCGGCCCCTCACATCTAGGAGAGGCTTCTGCAATACAAAAGTGCTTTCCTCAATAATTCCTTCCTTAATGAAAATTAGTTGTTTGTCATCACGTATATATATATATATATATATATATATATATATATATCTTCCAACGAAAGGTGATTGCATATTGGAGCTTGAAAAAAGCGTGACGCTTTTTTTTCTATAAGATGCTTGGATGGTGCATGCTCTCTCTCTCTCTCTCTCGGAATCTGCTTTCAACTAGGTACTGAGGTGACCAAAGTTAACATACAAATGGCGCATGAGGTCCATACCAGATCGAGGTTTTGGGTATTGGAGAATGATAAAAAGGAAAGTCACCTTTCTTGTCATTTGCTGCTCATGATGTACTACTCTCCCATGCAGCTTTCCTCTCCCAAATGGTCCAAAATCAAAAGACAATTGGTTAAAACCCTATAATATATATATATATATATATATATATATATATATATAGCCAAGTAGTACTTATTATTGTACGTGGTCTCCATTGTTGCTTAAAGTTGATCTTATGACCCAAAAACATATGATTAATTCCTAATTAATCGTACAACGATCGAGGATTATATATAAACACTCTCAATAATTTAAGTTTATTCAGACCAAACACAAACAATTAATATTGATATATATGATCAGTCGTTGATTAATATCTGTATAAGCTCGATCCAAACAATTACATACATTCTGACGCTATTTTGAGGCATTCATGAACCCTGCAATGCCATGGCTATACATATATATATATATATACATATGTGATATTATTTTTTCTGACATATATAGCAATGGGCTTAAGATCATAAAATTAATTTGAATTGCCAGAGACAGAGAGATTATGTCGATATTGTAAGGAGTATTATTTCAAAATTGCATTGAATGTGCCAAGGTACGTACGTAACACATGCATCAAGAATTCTGACTTGAAGTTATTACGTGTACACAACAGAAACCCATTAAATGCTTGGTTCTAAGATTATCTAATTGAGCGGCACTAGGCCACCGCTCTCAGCTACCTCTGGGAGGTAGCGTTAATAATTTTGTGATTTTTATTTTTTTTTATGTATTTTTTTAATATATTTAAATATTTTTAAAAAATTAAAAAATTTAAAATATTATTAAAAAATATTTATTTAATTATTAAGTAAAAAATAATAATAAAAAAATAAAAAAAATAGAGCGGTAAAAACTATTAGTAAAAGGACTGTGCTGCGCATCAGCCGGATGCCGCAGCACACCCTTCATAAATTTATTTATTTTTTATTTTTTTTCACCCCAGCACATTAGGTGTGCTGGGGCTTCGTGTGTGAAGAAGATTTATTCTTAGTAAAATTCATTGGTAAGAGTAGTATTATTCTATCTAATTAAACCAGACAGTCTAGACTTGTCAAAATTCTTGATGCATTAATCGGATAAATATGATTAATCTTATTATCTAAGTCCCCATTAAATTATTAATAGAAGCAAAACTTAGTCCATCAGCTTATATATATATATCAAGTAATTTTACTATAAGTGAAATAATTAACATTTATGCTTCGACCAAAATCATCGAATATATAACAATTCCTTAAATAAAATTGAGGTATTAAGGTCGTGTTTGGATTGAGGTATTATGATCAAAATAGTATTTTCGTTAGGATCATGTCTTGATCAAGAGGAATCTCGACTCAAGAGAGCGTGTGCATGCCTCTTTGAAAGAGAAATGTTTAGTTTCAAAGAGATTTTATAAAAATAAACTTAGAATTTGACGTAATTTAAAGTGATATGTCAGATTGTAAAATTATTTTTATTATAGAGTAAATTTGACATATCACATGAAGTCATACTAATTTATAAATTTATTTTAATATTATCATCGTCAAGAGTATAAATTTATTTTTATAAAGAGGCCGGCTATATATCAGCCTACACTTTCCACACACTATGGTTTCAATTTTTTTTATTTTTTTTACTCAATATATTAATTGTGTTGAGGCTGATGTAAATAATAAGCTGTTGTAAATAATTTTTCTTTTATAAAATATATTTTGACATTTTGCACGTCAAGATTATAAATAATATAATAAGGTATGACTTATGTAACCAAAAAAACATTTTCGTCCATTAAGTATCCGAGAAAAATGTAATTTCCAAAAACAACAAAATAAAAACTCGATCGCACGGTGGTTGTTTTAAAAAGGCATCGATCGGTCGATGAGGAGCCCTGGATGAAGTCAATAGAGGCAATATTCACTAGGGGTTGTGTCCCACGTTTGATCCGACAGTGGTAGGGCCCACATCGAACTTTTCCGATCTGGGACCGTAGATCTTTGGATTCTATCCTGGGTGTACACGCATCCATATATCTTGCTGTGCACCGTCCGTACACGTGGCATGACGTAAAGATGGTGACCATTCACTTCTTTTGGTATGGGTCCCACTCCCAAGTTGCTGAAAGGTTGACAGGTTATAGGTCACTTTCTATCTTACTGTCCCCCAACCAAAATGCGACACATTAGAGACATCACAATCGTCCCATTCAATTTGTCAAAGTATTTTATTAGACTGTGGAAGCCTGCATTTTTTCTTTGAAAAAAATAAAGTTTATTATTAATAAATTAATATTTTTATGTTGGTATATATTTTTTTAAATAGTATGTTATGTTTATGTATTTTATAATTATAAATATTATTTTTTATTATAAAAAAACGAGTCGTACTATTTCTTTTTTACTTTTTTAAGGTACAATTCACTTTTTTATAAAAACTTATATAATGTTTATCTATTTAAAATTTGTATAAATTATTTATCTTATTTAAAATATAAATTAATCTAAAGATTATTGCTAGAGTTATATCATTTACTTTGCTTAAATGATAAAAAATAAGTAAGAAACATATTCAAAAAGATTGAAATCTTAAATTTTCTCAATTTTATGTTTATATATATATATATATTTTAATAAACCACGTGATACCACGTAATAAAGTAAAAATAATAACCGCATTTAAACATTTTTTATAAATATAATGAAGTTTCATAATTTATTATTATTATTATTTTTTGTTACGACATAAACACAATAAATGATTAGAAATATATATGATAATTATGGGTAAATTACAACATCTACTAGGAAATAATACTTTATTTGGAGAGGGAGTCCGATTGTACCTTTCTCTTATAGAGTTTTGGGTGCCCTTATTAGCTTGAAGAGAAGAGGGAGGTTGAATTAAAAACATAGCAAGTGGTGCCCTAAAAAATTATAATTATCCTGAATTAGATTACAGGTTTTTAGTGATCATTTTTTCATTAAAAATGCACATTTAAAAAAAAAATTATACACTTTCACCTACCATTCATAATATGTTATGGTCTCTTGCCCTTTACTTTTTATATCAAAAAGTAAAAAATAATAATAATCTGATACATATTATGTTAGCAAAAATCATATTTAAATGAAGAAAGAGCTTTCAAGTTGCTTAAAAAATAAATAAAAAATAGAGTTTAAACTAATCATTTGGCCGTCCAATAGTACTTGACCCATGTGATTTCATTACTGGAACAATTAAAAAATACACACCAAAGTGTATATATATATATATATATATATATAATTTGCAAAGTCAACAATATACAGCAATATAATAAAGCACATAATTAATTTAATCATGTATGGTACACACCATTATTGACATTAGGCACATCATATTACAAGCATTGATGGATTTTTGTGGGTGTAAGTATTAGAAGGAATTTAGGCAAACATCCTGACTCTTGAGATCTTCAATACCATAAATCTATGAACATGATGGATCTGCATAAGTTTCTACTTATTTATGCCATAATTCTTTGAACAAACTCGATCAAATGGGTAGGATAGGTTGTGGGTTTCAATGTGCATAAACAAATTAAATTAAGTATTTGGTACGCAAATTCATATCTTATTGAAAAGAGGATTACTATAGCCGCAAAGAGAATATATAAAAATAATCTCACAAACTGACGTAGTTTCATGTGATCCGTTATATCTATTTTACAATAAAAGTAACTTTACAATCTGACGAACCACATGAAACCATATCAGTTTGTAGCATTACTTTTGTATAATCCATTTGTGGCTAAAGTATTTTTCTATTGAAAAAAAGAATAACCTCATCTGCACACTGCTGTTAAGGATTTTAATAAAATAGCCGCAAATTGAGACAAAACCCATATGTAAAAGGAAATAAGTTGGCCCTCAAAGGGACTCAAATCCAGCTAAAGATTTGTGTCTGCTTTAGACTTGTTCCCACTGATTGGAACACCAAAAGTTCCATTGGAAATGGTAAAGCAGACAAGAGGGATTAAAAGCAAGCAAGCAAGCACTCAATCAAACATGGCATAGAAATAAAGTCGAGATCTTCTCCATACAGGAGATTTTTGGTGGCTAGAACTAAACCAAATTCCTAACCAAAATGAGTGGAATGCAAGAGGCATTGGCTCATGGAGAGATGAAAGTCCACATTGATAATCATGCTGCAACTTATCCTAAGGGGCCAGTTATTTGATTTACTGACAGGTTCCCTGGAATTCAGAGAAATTCTTTGAAGTTGAAGTTTTGGTCAAGCTGGAGGATTGAAGGTCACAAATCAAATGGAGCATTTCATAATTAATCCCAGTGAATGGAGTCTAAGATAGAGAAGTCAATACTTGTATGCACCATAGAGGACTTATACCAGCAGGGTTAAATTCTTTTTTCCTCATAATTTGTGTTGCATAGTTGTCTGAGTGTACAACAAACAATCACCACCACCTTAGACATGAAAAACACCATTACAGCAATACCACCTTAGACTAAACATGAGCAACCATCCAATTACTAGAATATTTGGTTTCTTGTTCGGGAACAATAGGCCTAAAAGCGCATAGATTAGCATAAGAGAACCACAGTCGAGGTGATTTGAAAAAAAAAAAAAGGATTAACTAAAACAGTAAGTTATGAAGCACCTTAGCAGTGAAAATTAAATTGCAGAACCACTTTTCAAAATGCTACTGAGTACTGATCCTCTCAGCACTTCCAAGCAGATGCTGAGATAAGCTCCTTTCGCTGCCAGCAGAGAACAAGAGAAGCCTGTTTCTTCTCAACATGGAATCCGCGAGCTGGAATCCTCTGCACCAGATACTCAGCTTGGGACTCGGTGAAGTTACTGAATGTCAATGGGGAGAAACCGGATGACAAAAATAGATTTTTCCAAGGTGGTGTTCTTTCAGGAGAACGGTGACGACCCAGCACAATTTTCTCAATGCCCGGTTGAAGTAAATGCCTCTCTATCTTCTGCAAGGTATCATGGTTCACATTGATTGCATCGAGCGATTCGAGCAGGCTGGAATAAGATTGAATGGCATGAACAATGTGGTGGGGCAATGGAACATCTGTTCGATCGCAGCCTCTATCCAAGGAAACCATGATTTTGGGCGAGAGCTGCTTTACAAAGCGGAGGACTGAAGGAAGGGATGATGGGTAATTCGAAAAGGAAGCAATTGGCAGATTTACCGCAATTGCCTCAGTCTCCGAGACCCGAAGGGACAATGGCCAGGAACCGGAGTTCAACGAATCAAGGCTCAAAATTTCGAACTCGAACGCAATATTAATTTCACTGGCAAAATGCTTCAGATTTTCTTGAGTGAAACCGAGCTCGAGTTCATCGTGTGTGGATGGGGATGAAAATGCAGTGATTTTAAGACCCGGAGAACCGCCATTTCTCAAGGCGAGCTCTTGCATAAAAGAAGCCCACTGGCCACCAAACCCAATATCAAAATCGACAACGTGAATTCTATCACAGCCTTCCAAGGCCTCAAGAAGAGCTTGGTTACAGGTAAAATTGGCAAACTGAAGCACAGGGGAGATCTCGGAGAACGATTTGTAAGCACCAATCTTGAAAATGAGACTAATGGGTGGTGGTGGCGACATAGTGAAAGAATTACCAGTTGTGTTCATGTGAAGGAGCAGTTGCAGGGCCTCCATGAAATAGAAAGCAGCCCTTTGGAAAGGCTTACCGATTGGAGAGAGCTGGTGATTGAGCCGCGCCAATATCCCTTGCGCGAGTGCCGGGTTACCCGTTTCGATCAGCTCTGCTGCCTTGACTAGCTGGTCAACTATCTCCTGATGAAGAAGCTGCTGCTGGTGGTTCACAAATTCATTGTTCACCATCTTCTGCTTCGCCGCCACCATCATTGGCCTTTGTTGGATACTGTGCTGGGAAAGCATGTGACCTTGCTGCTGCTGTTGTCCCCGAAGAAATAGCTCTTGCCCAGAATCGGAAAACGGCACCTTTGGGACCTGATAATTTGCCCCAATAGTCCCAGAATTGAGCCTTTTCGCCGGCGGAGGCGAGAGTAGGTGATGTTCTTGCAAATTGGCATAAGTCAAAGGCATAAACAAAGCCTGGTTTTGAGCGTACTGAGCTTGATTCTGGTTTATTACCACCTGGGGATTGAAAATCTGCGGTTTTTCATCCACAGCTTCAATTGCTTGCAACTGTTGTTGAAGGAACACGCCTGGAGGAAGCGAAACCGGTAAAGCATTACTTGTTGGGGTAGAGAACAAAGGGCTCGGATTCGGACTAGGAACTGAAATCGAACCAAGCCTTGCATTGCCGAAGGGAAAATCCGAAGAATGTATAGGTAAAGAAGGGTCAATGCTGGCCACGGAATTGGCCGTGGAAATGGGTTCAAAACCAAAGCCAGTAGCTTGATCTATGATGCCGAAGCCAGCGTTGAATTCAAGGTCTTGATGGGAGCCAATACTCCCACCCTGCAAGAGCTTGTTGAGTCCAACAGACGGATCTTCAATATCCCCCATAATCATTCTGAGAATGGACTGTTCTTGGCCTGGTGAGGACTCAGACAACACGCCCTCCCAATCCTCCATTCCCAGCCCACATTTTTCCCCGATTTCTAAGCCGGTTTGGGACGGGTTTTCGGAGGCTGCTGCTGCCGCTGCCGCCACGCCGGTTGTGTTGGTGTTGGTGTTGGTGTCAGTGGAGCCGCTGCCGCCGTTGCCGAGAGAGGAAGACAGGGTTGAAGTTGAAGTAGGAGGGCTGGGGCTTCTTCTAGTGTCAAGAACAGAGGTAGGCTCAGTGCCCACATAGCAATTTTCTTTGTTGGTGTGCCACTTTTGTGATTGTTGATGATGACGATGATGATGCTGGGAAAAATCGGAAGATGCAGTAGTTGAGAAACCTAACACCCCTTTCCCTTGAAAATCGTCAAAGGGTAAGGGCATGGCCTTCATCTAAAATAGTGAACAAGTACAAGAACAACAATCTCCACACCCTCAAGACCCCAAAACCCTCCAGTTTATTGAAGACGAGAACCCCCAAACAAAGACTTTCTCAAAGCCAAAAAAACCAGAAGTACTATGGGGTTGGTCCAGAATTTGCAAACAAGAGATGGGAGGGAGAGGAACAGTAAATTTAAGAAACAAAATCAGACTTTGGAGGGTTGAAACTCTGACACAAAATTAAAGACACATGTTACAAGTCTGCAGAGAGCTCCAGAAACCCATTTCACCACACACACACACACCCAACTCAACTGCTGCAATTCTTCTTCTATGCTAATGTGTTTGGGCTCTAAATTTTTATGATTCAGCACCAACCCTTTTTTTGCATCATGTTCTCTCCTTCTACTTGTCCCGTGGTTTATAAAAAATAAAATAAAAACAACACTAATTTGGTGGGGATTTCTTTCTCCTCTCTTTGGACGACTCTGTCTTCCTTGTGTTTTCTGCTATATGGATGCGTGCAACATATAAAAAGTGCTAAAGCTCGCTCTCTCTCTTTCTCTCATTTATAAGGCTTTTATTTTATTTTTTTTATGTGGCTTTTGTCTGTAGACGTAGTTATCTACCTTGTAGGGTCTCTTTCAGTCTCTCCATCCCCACACGCTCATGCACAGCCTCCAAAGTAATTAACACTCACTGTAACACATAAACTTCAAACGTTTTGTGACGAAGGTATTAGGTAAGGGTAATGATATTGACAAGGCTACAATCTTTGTTAAAAAGTGACTCCATTTCAAAAATAAAAAAAAAAGTAATATTTTATACTTTTTACCGTGATTTTTTTTAGAAGATTACGTACCATTCTTATTTAAAGATTGTAATATAAGACTAAATAATTTTATCTCTAAAATTATAAAAAATCTCTCTTAAAATAATATTTTTTTATTTAATAAAAAACTTGTATATATAATTTTTATTTAAGAACTATAAATAGAAATTTTTTTTTTCCACTTTACAGTGAAATTTACTTGTATACATGATTATTTATTAGCAAGCAAATGAATGATAACGCTCATTTTTAAAAAAATTAATTAAATTCAAGATTCATGAAAAAAAATGTTATGTTCTAAGTTAGAGTCCAATTTACTTTCTTTTTTTTTTCAACAGGTAGAGTCTAATTTACTTAACCTTATTATTTTTAATAATTTCTTTTTATAGATGAGATGAAATAAAATAAAATAAATTAAGATAAGATAAAAGTTAAATAAAATATTATTAAAATATATTTTTTTAATATTATTTTTATTTTAAGATTTTAAAAAGATAAATTATTTATTTTATTTTATGTAAAAATTTGAAAAAATTATAATAATTAAATAAGATTGGATGAGATAAGATAAAAAGTTTTGTGATAGTGAATGAAGTCTTAGGACTCGTTTAGATAATGAGATGAAATGATATTATTTTGTAATATTTAAAAAAATTAAAAATTTTATTATATTTTATATAAAATAATTAAAATAATGAAATAAATTAAAAGTGTTTGTGTATCGAAACCAAGCACGAAAATTTACTTCCCTGGAAAAACAATAGCACACTTTCTCGTAAGCGCGTGGCTCTCTATTTCCATCTCGTATTTTCTTTCGCAGGGACCAACGAGACAGAGAAAAGGTAAATTGGGTCAGAGTGTTTTCATAATTTTTACGCGTATTTCCAACGTTATCCTTATCTTCTCTTTCTAATTTTAAAATAAGACTATGATTCTTATTATTTAATTTTAAACTTTATATTATTTTCATAAATATTATTCTAATACTGTGAATGTAAAAATTTTTCTCTTTATAAATTATAAATTAAAATATATATATAATATATTATTATGAATTAAATAATCGGTCTTAATTAATTTTATTAACTTGCACGGATTGCATAAAAGATTGGTCGCCTAGTGTTCTTGTACATGGCCCCATGAGTGCTTAAATGGAGGGGCATCATAGTAATTCGATGGGAACAATTTCTGCTGGCATGGTTTTCGAAACTGAATCTGACGACACGAGATAATGAGACGCCTTTTTGGGGTTTTGAAAATATCGAGACAGATTTGACGGATGAGATATTTTGTTTGGGATAAAATTGTGTGGCCATGATCGAGTGTTTGCGAATTAAAAGAAAGTTTTTTTTTTTTTTTTAAACAATACTTATTTTATAAGTCTATCAGTCGTCGCTCCATCTTTTACAATTTTTTAATCTAAATATTTTTATAAATTTCAAAAAATAGATATAATATAAATATTTAATTATATTAAATATTTTCCATGAATAATATGAATTTAGGCCTAATTTAGATATAAAAAATATCTCATATATTCTCATAATATTTTATTATTATTTATTATTTATTATTTATTATTAATTTTTTATATATTTTTCATTACTATTCTTTACTATTTAATATTTTATCGTTATTTTTTTATTTTTTTTCACTACTATTTATAAAATATCTAAAAATATCTTATTACTTAAACACAACTAAATATCGTAAAGTTCGTAGATACATGCATAATATAAAAATTTAAACAGTAAGTATTGTAAAGTCTATATATTGTATTTGTCTCTCTAAATAATATAAAATATTTAAAAAATATATATACCTAATGGTAATTATGTTTTACCATGTTGTATATACCTAAGAATGGTATAGTCACTTGGTGAAAATAAAAGGTATATTTGTCCTCATATCGACAAACTTAAATTTTTTTTTAATGATCCTCATTTCATTAAGGGTTACTAAATAATTAAAAAATATATTTATTATTTTTCATTAATTTATTGATGATACGATCGATCTCCCGCAGAAAATTATAAGTATAATAATTGTAAAGTAAATAAAAACTTTTGACAATCTTAATAATTATTATCTTGATACATGGATGTGTCGGGCATTTATTCAACCTAAATCATGAATAAATGATCCATAGATCATGAATTGAAGGTTGAATGAGAGATCAATTAAGAAAATTATCAGTATGTTGGCTGCTACGAGTCGCTTCATGGCTTTTATTATTACTAGATAATATTAACATAATTTTTCAATGCTTTTTTTTAATACTCAGCATGCACTTCTTTAATTAATTGAGGATTCCCGTGGAGAGAACATACCACTAAAACTACGACCTTTACCACTTGAGCCAACTCTAATCAAGAGTTTCTGTGAAATATTAAGATATATTAATATTACATGACATATCTGAACCTCCCTAACAAAAAATTATCTTATTAGTTCTTGACGTTTATTGTTTTTGTTATTTAAAACATGGGAACAAATACCTTACAAAAAATGGAGTAAACAAAAGGGTATATGTCATGTGATGGTATTATCTGTCAATTTCATATGATCATGAAGGAAAGCAAAGCTTTAAATTAAAGGTAGTGGAGCATGATGTAACTAGCTGGTAACTTGGAACTGTTTCGTTGTTTGATCTACTACAGGTTTGATCATATAACATGTTTTCATATCAATATTACTTTCGGTTTCCTACGTTGTTGTTTTTTTCTCTCTCTCTGCAGCCCTCTAGATCAGTCCGATAGGCTTTGTCTCTTCGTTTGGTTAGTTAAATACTCTCAACTCATCTCAACTCATCATTACAATTTTTTCAAATTCCAACACAAAATATAATAAACAATTCAACTTTTCAAATCTTAAAATAATAATAATATTAAAAAATAATATTCTAACAATATTTTATCATCTCAACTCAATTCAACTCAATTCAACTCATTTCAACATCCATACACAACCTAAATCTGCAGTGATTAGGTAGTTTGAGAATATGGGAACTGAGAAGTTGTGTTCCGCGTGGTCGTTTGGTTGGGTAGGGAAAGGTGAGAATTTGAAGAATTTGGTTGTTTGGTTGGGTAGGGAAAATTGAAATTTAGGATACGTATGTTGGAGAGAAGGAGGGACATGCTTAGGTAGTCTGCCATGAATTGATCTTTAGGAAAACCTTGATTTGGACATGTCAGAACAGAAAAGCTAATTTGTTTATCTTCCCTCCCATGTGAAGTACCAGTACTACTGTAGCAACAACTCATGATCCCTATCCTACCTCTTCCTCATATATATATATATATATATATATGGAAAAAATGCTATGTGCCCCGCTGGGGCTCCTGCTGGGTCTATAGTATTTTTTTATATTTTTTTTAAAATTTATTTTTATATAGATATTTTTAATAATTTTAAATATTTTAAAAAATAAAATAAAAATTATAATATTATTTAAAAATATTTTTTTAATTACGAAGTAGAATAAAAATTAATATTTAATGATTTTTTTTTACTTTCTGATTAAGGAAGTGTTTTTTAATGATATTTTAAATTTATTTTATTTTTTAAAAATATTTATAAGTGTAAAAAAAATTTATATAAAAAATTACACATAAAAAAGTACATATTAAGCTCAACGGGAGCCCCCAACGAAGCTGTAGTATGACTATTTTAAATATTTTTAAAAAAAATCATAATATTATTAAAAAATATTTTCTTAATCATGAAGTAAAATAAAAAATTATAAAAAAATATTTTTTATAATTTTTTATTTTATTTCGTGATTAAGAAAATATTTTTTAATATATAATTTTTACTTTTGGATTAAAAAAATATTTTCTTAATAATATTTTAAATTTATTTTATTTTTTTAAAATATTAAAAAATATATATATAAATTATTTAAACAAAATATATATTAAATAATACTACAGCCCCTAGCGGGAGCTCCCAGCGGGAGCCCCCAGCGGGGGCTGTAGCACCCCCAACCAAAAATCACTCTTATTTTCACTCTCGCTACTCTTAATTTCCTTGAGAGTTTCCTATTAAAAAACCCTCTCCTTTCTTTCTAGATCTGTTGGCTAAAAGCCTAAAAGCTGGAGTGTTGATCATATGTTCTTTTCTCTCTTCTCAAGACACCCCACACTTCAAGCAACACAAACCCACAAAGCTAGCTAGAAACGATGAGCATTTCCCAAGCCAAAATGGGTCTTGATCAATATGGACAAATTAAAGTGTATATATATATATATATGGCTTTTGGAGCACATGGGTTCTTATAAGTGCAGAAAATCTATATGCATATATGTATGCATGGCTTCTTAGTGCAGAAAATGAAAATTTAATTTCCATTGGAGCACACGGGTTTAGGAAGAAAACATGCATATATATATATATATAGAGAGAGAGAGAGAGAGAGAGAATGTCGTCAGTCGGGCAGTTCCGTGACAAGGTGGCCGCAACTTTATCGACATGATTCACGAGTTCATGAAAGTACGCAAGAGTCTAAGAA
This sequence comes from Juglans regia, assembly GCF_001411555.2. Classification (NCBI taxonomy): domain Eukaryota; kingdom Viridiplantae; phylum Streptophyta; class Magnoliopsida; order Fagales; family Juglandaceae; genus Juglans; species Juglans regia. Next base: position 2,726,473 of record NC_049905.1, read on the forward strand.
AAACCAGGTGCAAAAATATTAAGAAAATGATAAAAATCCATGCATGCATCCACAGATACATCTGATCTGCAATGTATTATTTGACTTTTCTAATCAATTTTGTGCGTCTTTTTATTGGTTTTCTGTAATGGTTTTTCTCATTGGTTGTCACTGTGGACGACTAAGAATAATTCGAAGACGTGAACGCATAAACAACTAAACAAAGTGTAACAAACACCTATACTTTAAGGGTACGTTTAGATAGTGAAAAATATTGAGAAGTATTGAGAATATTTATGAATAGTTATGAGTAGAGATTTTAGTGAGTTTGTGGATCCCATTGAAAGTATTTTGAATTGTTTAGATATGTGAAATATGTTAAATTGTTGACTTTTGAATAGGTAGTTGAAAAATATGTGGATCTCATAAATATTATAGTGATTTAATTTTAGTAATAAATATTATAATGATTTTATTATAGTGATTTTTAATATTAATAATTATTGTAGTGATTTTATTTTATTTTTACATATAATAATGATAAATATTATAATGATTTTATTTTTAATTTATATATAATAGTGATAAATATTATAATGATTTTATTTATATATATATAATAGTAATAAATATTATAGTAATGTTATTTTTATTTATATATTATAGTGATTTTATTTTTAATTTATATATAATAGTGATAAATATTATAGTATTTTATTTTTTATTTATATATAATAGTGATTTTATTTTTTATTTATATATTTTAGTGATTTTATTTTTTATTTATATATAATAGAGATAAATATTATAACGATTTTATTTTTTATTTATATTTAATAGTGATTTTATTTTTTATTTATATATTATAGCGATTTTATTTTTTATTTATATATTATAATGCTTTTATTTTTTATTTATATATAATAGCGATTTTATTTTTTTATTTATATATTATAGCGATTTTATTTTTTATTTATATATAATAGTGATAAATATTTTTTATTTATATATTATAGTGATTTATTTATTTATTTATATTTAATTGTGATAAATATTATAGTGATTTTATTTTTTATTTATATATTATAATGATTTTATTTTTTATTTATATATAATAGTGATAAATATTTTTTATTTATATATTATAGTGATTTATTTATTTATTTATATATTATAATGATTTATTTATATATATTTAATAGTGATAAATATTATAGCAATTTTATTTTTTATTTATATATAATAGTGATAAATATTTTTTATTTATATATTATAGTGATTTTTTTATTTATTTATATTTAATTGTGATAAATATTATAGTGATTTTATTTTTATTTATATATTATAATGATTTTATTTTTTATTTATATATAATAGTGATAAATATTTTTTATTTATATATAATAGTGATAAATATTTTTTATTTATATATTATAGTGATTTATTTATTTATTTATATATTATAATGATTTGTTTATATATATTTAATAGTGATAAATATTATAGTGATTTTATTTTTTATTTATATATAATAATAATAAGTATTATAGAATGTTTGTGAGTAGTTATGAGTAGAGATTGAAGTGGGTTTGTGGGTCCTATTGAAAGTATTTTAAGTTGTTTGGCATGTGAAGTATTTTTAAAAATACGAGAATACTTAAAAAGTGTTGAGGATACTCTAGTACCCAAACATAGCCTAAGTATTTTCAAGCAATTGGTAATTAAATATCTACGATAGAAAACAAGACTTACGTAAACTATAGATCATAGACAGACAGAAGATTAGCGAATTCATGCATGCATGCTTTATAAAAAGAGTAATGTTACATACAGTCGTGAAATGCGTAAATACTGTGTAGTCGCTTTGAAAAAGAGTGAAATTTATTATTAAAAAATTAATTTCTTTTTATATAAATCTTGTATTTATTTATTTTTTTCAAAATAACTGTACGATACTTACACACTCACGACTACAAATCTAATTTCTCTTATAAAAATGGTGCTGAGAGGTAGTCATAAAAGTGACTGAGAAAGCGACATTATTAAATAGATAATGATCCATAGACCTACGTCACAATAAATTAAATAAATCACTTCTAGGAGGGATTATTTTCAAAGAATATATTCACCCTTCTATATATCTTCAAGGTTGTGAAGAGTTGCAAACGAACTGACTCGACTTGAGTTGAATTCAAATAAGGATACTCGAGCTCTATTAGTATATTTTCTAGTTTGAATTGGACTCGCTACCTATTATTGTTATTCAAACTCAGTTCGAGTTCAACTAAAGATAAACAAACAAGTAGTCGAAGTCTAATACTAATTATTAGTTGGAAAAAGCTATTTTGCCTCTCAATTTTGACCACTCCATTAGACAGTTGGTCAAATTTGTTTTTTTTTTATTTAGTGATTAAGAAAATGATTTTAAGTGTATTAATATATATTTTTTATTTTTTAAAAATATTTAAATGTGAAAAAAAAAGAGAAAAAAAAATTTACGCTGGGCGGTATGGCGGCAGAGTAGCCCCACTCTTATTAGTTTTTTGTTTCAGATGTTGCAAATAATTAGCTATAAAAGGGTGTATTATATTTATTTTCTTATGAGTACAGTCGTTTTATTTGTGTATCGAAGTCGTTTTATTTTATTTTTATCAGTCATACCAATTTTCTGTTCATGGATGGGTGATCTGGGCCTAAGAGTTTGGATCTAGGACCCATTTGTGCTGGGCTTAGGGTTTATTATGCACGGCACCTTTTATCGATATGGGTTGTTAGTCCCCTTGTGAAGCCGATCAACTTGGGCTTTATACTCATTTGATTTTGTATTGAGAGAGTTGTTGTTTGGCATATTTTTAAAAAATTTAAGTGTCGTTTAATATTTTAAAATAATTAAATAAATATAAGACTGACATAAAAAAAAATTTAATAATAAATTTTATTCTTTTTTTAATATGATGCTCTTGTCTAAAAGATTGGAAATGCGAGTCTGTTTAATGGTTTTGTAAAAAATTCCACCAAGTATTTATTTTTTGCACATTTCATCCCTATATATATTTTTTCTCTTTCCCAACCTCTTCTTTCTTCCTTCTAATTTTAGTTTGTTGAGACCTAAGAATATTCCATTTTGTTTGTTTTTTTCCTTCCAAAAATGGGATTTCTAAAATTTATTTTTTAAAAATATATTTTATATTTTTAAAAAAATTCTATCCACCACCATTTTAATCATCCTTATCTCATCATCCCTTTTAATGTATCACTCTATGCCTCCGATAAAAATTTCTATAAATCGATGAAAATTTGTATTAATTATGTAATTAATTGGATTTTTATTACAAAAGAAGAGAAAATACGTGAATATAAGGGTATGTTTGAAATTGCGTTAAAGCTCTTAAAAAGTGAGAAAAAATGCTGTGGGAGTTGGGGGATAAAGTTGTCAAAAGCAATGTTTAAAAGATTGGAAAGAAACGTAAGCAATGCCTGAAAATACACATTCAAGGTGGACAGAGACTCTAGAAGTTGGGGGAGCTGGCCTCCTTTAATGCTACTCTACGGTGAGCGGTTGCCAAGTTTGTTCTTTTCTCAACATTTTTTTTTTATTATTTTTTTAATTATTTTTTTGCCAAGTTTGTTCACTTGGCTAAACAAATTTTACTACATTTTTTTTTCTTTTATTAAAAAAAACAAATAAATTCAATTGAACTTGTATTATTAATTAAAATAATGTTATATATAATTTTAGAATATATAAATATTGTAAAGTTATTTTAAAATAGACTAAAATTTATTATTAAAAAATTAATTTTTTTTATATAAATTGTATATTTATTTATTTTTTTAAAATGATCCTCTCTAATAATTAATTTTTTATTATTTTTATTATATCTTAATTATTTTAAAAAATTAAATGAAATTAGTCAAGTGACACGTCAACTTATATATTTAACGATAAAATCAATAAAAAGCTATCATTTACACGGCGAAATTTCATTGGCTAGAATATCATAGTTGACCGACGTAACCGGAGAGGGAGGCCAAATTGATTAATAAATAGAGAGAGATGAATCGCCAAAAGTGCAATCTTTGGATCACCATTACCATTATCAACTGATTCAAGTCTTATTTGCAGAGAAAAGAACTCTTCGAAACTGTTTCTTCTTGTTTTGCATTTTTACGCCTTCGGTCCAATCTTTGCGTAAGTCGTTCTTCTGCGTTTGTCCTCTACACACTTTCTCTGTCTTTTTATTAATCATATTTATTTCCTTTGATTTCTGCAGAAAGGTACAAAAAAATTTTTGTTCATGTTTTAGTTCTCAAGTCAAGCAGATGTATTAGGCTCGGAGCTTTTGGGTTTTTGATTGTGATTGAAGCTTTTATTGCTTTCTTCTTTCTTTTTGTCATGGAAATTTCTACTGGGTTTCTCTGAATTCGATTTTGTTGATTCTTGTTTCCCAGGAATTTCCCCCCCTTTGATTTCTTTATTCTTGTTATTCAGTAAATTGAAGGAGAATGGCTAGGAGCGTATTCAAGCACGAGCATGACTTGGGTACGTATTAAAATTTTGGGGTTGTGTAAAAGAATTATTATATCTCATATTTGTTTATTAAACCATTTAACCAACTACTGTTAATTTCTATACCTGTGATATCAATTGCATTAATTCATGGTTCCTTTATCTGCAGAGAAGAGGCGTGCTGAAGCTGCAAGAATTAGGGAGAAATACCCAGATAGAATTCCGGTGAGAATATGAAATCCACTTTGGCATTTAATGATGTGTCTAATTTTATCCGAATTAGACCTTCCAATTTAATAAAGAATTGAAGAGGATCTTAATTTTTTTTTTTTTCCTCCCACTATGGAATATTAGTTCTAAATTTTAGTGAGCACACGGTTTCTCATTTTACTCTTTCAATTTGGCATAGCGATTTAGGCTGGTAAAGTTTGACTTTTTTGTTGATTAGGACTAGTTTACATGCTTAGTTTTTATTTTCTTTTTCTTTTTGTTGGGGAGGGGGGGATTTGATTGACATGCTTAATTTCCAGCTGCCAATATATTTCTTTTTGATTCTGTGCTCAAAATTCTACCTGGTTCGTCTAAACTGCGTTTCGTTACATGATGAATTCATTTGATAGGAATAAGTTACGAACTTCTCCATCTAGCGATGCTTTGTCTTAGGCTTTAAGATATGATCCTATAGCGCTTGAAATGAAAGGCAAAGAACCATGTGGTTGACCAAATACATGAATGCTCATTATATTATTAAACTTGGTATACTTCTTGTGTACTTGGGCTGTGCCTATTCTTGGTAATAAAATCTCTTATTAATTATAAAAAAATATATATTATTAAACTTATATAGACTCCTAAGAACCTGGTTACTTGGGGAAATTTTAATTACATAGAAATTGAAGATTCTTGATATATATATATATATATATATTGTTATTGATATGAAGTTCTATTGCAAGTGGTTGGTCCAACTAATTTTATGTTTTTGTTGGAGAGTGGAGGGATGCAGTCAGTAGATTTCTTTTGCAAAAACCTCAGCAATATCCACTTAATTTTAGTGGGTCTCCTATTAGCATATCAGTAGTGGGTTTGTTTGATATATAGAAATGCAGCAAGCAAATATTTGGAGGGAGAGGAGAGGATAATATGGGGGGAAGGGCGGCGGTGGGGGGGAGAAGAGATGGAAAAATGATCCCTTTCTTTTTTTGAAAGTTTTAAGAATTACTAGGAAGGGAGAGGAGAACAGGGCAATAGGGATCACTCTCCTTCTTAGGCTGCGTGGTGTGATAAGAGCTTCTTTAGATGTTCCTGAATGTTGTTAAATGGGTGAGAGCTGAAAGGGAAGAATAGAAGAACTAATTAAGCTGGGTATCCTCTCTCTTCAAATTCCGTATTCCTCCAATTTGGAATTGAAAAAGGGGCTTTGAAAAGGACGGTATCCCTCCAAATCCTTTGCCTACCCAAAAACCTCTCTCCATCCCTATGTAATGTTAGTGTTAGATTTTGTCTCCAATTCTTAATGAAGTGAGTGCTTGCTTCCATGCTAAATGTTTTTCTAGTATTTTGTAACACCCCGTCCCCCAGGGTTAAGAATAATGTTATTTTTTTAAAGAGAGCTGCTACAGGGAAGCCCCCTATATAGCACAAATGGTGCCAAGTTGGATAAGTACAGGAAAAACAAAATAAAACAATAAAAAGTCAAAAGGGATTGAAGGAAGATTCTTTTATACTTTTTGCTTTTCTCCCTCCTCTGTATTGCTGGTTCATCCTCCCGCCCCGCTTCACAAAAACAAATAAATAAAACTTCTCTTGTCCTGCACTAACGATTCTTCCATCCACAGCATTGCAGCATTTCTCTTCTCTTGGGTAAAATACGTGTGTAAGTGATCTATAAACATTTTTTTTTTGGACAATCCAAGATTATCCTCTTTGCATTTTATCTTCATTTGTATATGTACTTAGTGATTTTTAACTAAATTGACAGCATCCATTTTATCTTCATTTGTATGTGTATACTTTAGGCCTTCTACAACTTAAAACAATTTGAAAAGAAAAATGTAGAGCAGCAGCCATGGCCAAGATTTGCAATGTTTTTTTCTTTAAAGAAATCATTTTTATGTACATCCTCGAATTTTTCTTAAAGATTTGCACTATTGAATAAAAGTCATGCACACAAGAAGACAAAACAAGAAAATGAACTGCATTACATAAAGTTTTTTTCAGTTTCGGTTTTTCAAGTTGCATTACATTAAGCTTAACTTCTCTGCCTCAAGAAATTCTTTGATTTTCAGTTGCCAGAAAAAAAAAAAAATTTCAGTCATTTTGCTTATTCAAACACGGATTGGTGCTGTTGTACAGCTAGGCATGCAAAATTTATCTTTTTGCTGCAAATGAGTTCATTGATGCCTGAAGTGTTCGACCCTTGGTCTCTGGCACCAACTTCACCACGAACACAATGGTTAAGACACAGATGATTGAAAAAATGAAGAATGTTCCTGTCAAAAATTAATTGAAATTAATAGTAGTACAAACATAAAATAAATAGTAAGAGTGATGAGTACTGTAGTTCGGTCGACCACAACGACAGGTAATGGGAATGTAGTTAATAACAACGACAGGATTTTTTTAAGGGTAAAATGGAGTTTTCAGACTGCTGACATGGGTTTCGTGCTTTTTGTGCCTCCTCCCATTCGTGCGTTCTAGCATTTTTCTTTTTTAAAAAATCTAGGGGAGCCGAGGTGCTATTAACCTTGCCTTTAATTGTTTTGTTTTTAAATATTTAATGAAGCACCAGGTATAAAAGCTTTTTTGAAATCTTTAAATATTGGATCGGGTTGTTACATATTTGCACCTAGAAAAGCTTTTTTCAGGTCTTTGAAATAAAATCTCACATCCAGTGTTCTCTTTTGGTTTTTCATGTTTTATTAAATTATTGTATTTTTCTAAGAAGTTAAACTGCATTTAAGTGGCTAGGATATAAGCTTTTGTTCTTGGTGTCTTTTGTGAATTCCTGCAGCATACAAGTTTCATAATCAAATGCCTTGTCTGCAATGTTGTGTGTGAGATTATGTGAACACTTGCTTTTCCAGTTGATAAACTATTTTCCGTATACTATTCACATCATGATGGAGGAAGTTTGACTGTCAGATTGATATTTTTATTTCCTTTTTATGTACAAACATTTTGGGTGTTTCCACCCCATAAAGTTTCCTCTGGAATTGAAGTTGCTCATATAATTATACCTTTTATACTTGAAAATCAGATCAATTGATATGCATCAGGCTCTTGTAATCTAGTATGTAGCTGATACTTCAATTTTCACTAATGTGCTAATTGAGATAAATATTGTAACTGTTCATAACCTCCTTTTAAATATGAATTTATTTTGCAAAATAGTGGTTGGACGAGTCTACTAATTTTTTACCGGCTTAGTGTGTCATTTGTAATCATATAAGAATCATTTGATGCTCTCTGTGTACTCATATTGTGACTCTATTGATAGTTGCTTTTATGCTTCTGAAGGTGATTGTGGAGAAGGCTGAGAGAAGTGATATTCCCAACATTGACAAGAAAAAGTGAGTTCCAGTTCTGTCACTAAGGATGATTAGCTGTTAGCTATAAATGACTGCCCTGTGGTTCATGCTTTGCTGTGTGCTCCCCTGATTCCTCTCCTAGAACTGCTAGAAACAAAGAACCTTTTTTGATGACACATTTCTTTCCTTCCCCGTCAAGTCTCTGTTTGGCCTTCAAATAGAGACAAAAATAAGTATTGGACACGAAAATGAGGGCACATTGTCTCGAACGCCATTTTAGTGCATGTGTTTGCTTGAAAGTTGTGATGATCTATGTATTAATGACAATTTACAAATTTACAGATACCTTGTCCCGGCTGACCTGACAGTGGGCCAATTCGTCTATGTAATCCGGAAGAGAATTAAACTGAGTGCAGAAAAGGCAATCTTTATATTTGTGGACAATGTCCTCCCACCAACAGGTAACCCGGCAGTTCAATTTTACGAGTCCTGTATGCCCGTGTGATGCTAGATTTTAATTTCTTTACTAACACCGATTTATTTCAAGAAGATAATTGTTTGAAGTGGCTATATTGTATTAATCATTCAAAATAAGCAGCGCTGATGTTGATTAGATATGTGCAGGAGCTATAATGTCTACCATCTACGATGAAAAGAAGGATGAAGATGGATTTCTCTATGTTACTTACAGTGGAGAAAACACATTTGGGTGACAGATAGAAGCCCCCGTTTCCGCTGTGGTTGGTTTCCTGCCATTAATTGATACAGGCATCGTGCCAAATGTATGTACCTTTTCTGTGTCTTCTTGTGCAGTTCTACTTTGTAAACAATCTCTATGATGCTTTTCCATTGCTGTATAACGTTCCTTTTCCAATTGCATGCTCTCTTCAATGATGTTACTGGGAAGCAATATATAATATTCTGAATTGTATAGAAATTAAACAAAGCCATGCATCATTCATCTCTACTCCTCTTTTTAGCTTAAAAAACAGCAGTATTCTACGTAGAACGGCATACTTGGAGTTGTAAATGGGGACTTTTTTCTTCTTTCAAAGAAATCGCGTAACAGGGAGATTTGCCCAGAAATTGTCACAGTATTTGGGTTATCCTTTGCCTGAAAATTGATTGAAAGTTTGGAAAAATGTGTAGCATGAAGAATTATTCCTCGTTGAACACTAACGATAACGACTTCTTAATTCCCTTTGTTAACAAAATTTTCCCAACAATTCTGCTATATACAGTCGAGTTACGCAGTCGGGATGCCATGTCATCAAAAAAAAAAAAACTATAGGAAAAGAAGCCCCCAAAAACCGAAAGAAAATTGATTAAAGAAACGGAGTAACCAAACAAGGTTGCTAGCATGTGCATACACCGCTGGGTTACCAAGATTATTGAGCTTGGCGAAAGGAGTCAGTAAACAACCCAGACCCACACTAATTCGCAAGAAAAAAAACTATAAACAGCAAACGATTCTCAACCCATCCCCTCCAATGGCCTCCAGCCCTAACCCTTGTTCATACTTCCATAAATTCTCTCTCCTTCTTTCCCTTTTCTTGCTTCTCTCTATTATTGTTCTACTGGGCATTTCGTCTAACATTCAGACCAAATTCATTCATGATGATTCCTTTCCCAAAATCTACACGATCGAGGTGGTCAACAAGTTTCGTCAAGCATTCGAAGGGAGCTACTTCTCTGTGGTTTTTATTGTTTACCAACTTCTCAAACTCAACAACAACAACAACAAACTCCCACATCCACAGATTTAATTTGCTTAATCTTAAAATGGAGTGAAATTAGAGAGAATACAAAGCACTTCAAACCCAAATCTGATTTGGGGATCGCAGGAGAGAGAGAGAGAGAGAGTCAATTTCTTCTTGCGGAAGAAATGCAGAAAGGGAAAGAAGGAGAGAGGATTTGTAATCGAAATGATGCGTTTTATTTTTTACACATCAGCAGCCGTTTGCAAGCCGTTTACATTCGGCGATTGTATTCAGCATTTTACGAAATCCCAAATGCCGATATTCGTTCTGCGCGCTATGCAATATCCTTTATAGAGAGGATGAAAACATGGATCTTTTGCCATGGAAAAAACAGTAAAGTGACAAGACGTTCTTATGGCGGGGGTCAACAAGGTTACGTGGCATTGACTGTATCACATGGGTGTTTGCCACGTGTCATGCATGGCCGGTAATGACGGTTAGAGCAGTCTGGTGTTCCTCGGCTCTGGAACAAAGAAAGGATGGTCGATGCAACCCTTGTCCCTCTGCTGTCTCCATGCACCTTCCTACACTAATACTTTTTCTTTCCATCGGCCTCTACGGAGGCACGCGTGTTTGTCTCTGATCATGTGGCCATCGCTTTCACTGGTCCACCGACCTGTCCAGTCGCCGTGTACAAGTACAACAATGAGAAGTCGTCATGTTTGGAGAAGTGATACAACTTGTGGTTTACATGATACCTCTGAGAATAATAGGCAGCAAATGATCTCCAGACCAGTCCATATTTAGAGCCACTAGCTCTCCATTGGCAACAAGGTCAGCCACAACATTACATTCCCAAAAAACATTTTATTCTATATTCCATGCAATTCAAATACACATGTAATTTATCCCAAAAATCCTCTAAGTACCAAATATTACATACACATGTATATGTATGTAATACATACATATGTACTTGAAATAGAAACTTATCCCGATCATGAACACAAATATTCGCAAGGCTGGACTTTAAATCTGAAGTCATCTTAATTGGCTATTTGGACCAACTAAAACATGTTGAAAAATAGAGGTCTATAGGCAGTTTGGGAGGAACATTGCTGTCCCACTATCCACTATTCACCATGACCCTCTCATCGAGCAATTTCCAGAAACATATCGATCAGACACACAATTACCTAGTAAGCTATGAGCTCTGAACCTCAACTTTTCCAAACTTGAACCATGAATTTCATGAATTATCACTATTCCCTGGTTGTCTCTTTTTCAAAGAATTAGACAAGCATTCAATTAATTTTCCTTTGCCGACAGATCGCCATTCTGCTCTTGGTTTTTAAGGCTAAGGGACGCACCAGTCATTATAATCACATTATCAAGGGTGTCAATTTTCTGGATGCATCGAAAAAGCCTTCCCCACCTTCTCATTCATAGAATAATATATGATCTTGGTAAGTTTTTCAAGGTAAAAAGGCAGGCAAGGGCAAGAAACAAGGAGGCACAACCATGCAAATAGTGGATCTCTAGCACAATGACAAGAGGAATGGACTTCCTCGATCGGTAGAAACTCGTTTCTTTTTCTTGTGGGGAGTCCTCGAAACATTAAACAATTTGGCAGGCATTGATCGCTTTCCTGATTTTTGAATTCTTTTCTTATATGGTCATACCATTCTATTTGCTGTGTTCTAAAGGAAAAATCTCTCTTTTGGACTCTCTCTCTCTCTCTCTCTCTCTCTCTCTCTATAATTACAAGAAGGTCCCACGTTAGTTTTCTTTCTGTGGTGGATCGTGGGGGTCTGCATTGATCAGGGAGTACTAATAGATTAAAATGTAAGAGGGGTGGGGAGGGTACAAAAGGGGGGGAGGGGGCTGCCCATATCCTCATTTTCGTTCTTACTTCTCCTTACCCATACACCTTCATGTTCTGCAACTGAACCTCTTAAATGCCCTAAAGTACCTGCGTTTTATGCTTTTTTGCTTTCTCACTACATAAGACGCAACATGCATTTCTCCTACTCGCCAAATTAGTAGAACATAATACTTTTCTTGCTATCTATCAACCTTTCATACCTTTTAGACTATCTTTCATAAAATGTCAGTCACTTCTTGTCTTCTTCTTTTCCTTCTGTGCGTTTCTATGCATGCATGTAATGCCCGGGGCCGGCATCTAATTCGTGCAGTTGATAAAAAGCTGGAAAAGAAACGCCACTTTTCCTTCAGGGTTGGTGTATTTTTTTTCCCATCTGTTGTCATCATATTCATATCTTCTTCTTTACATCGTCTGGATTTGCATGTGCAGAATGATGAGAAGACGACGGGTTCTGATGAGTTTTCTGCTGTGTCAAAGGTGAAGCCTTCCTCATCAAAGCAACATGAAATGGGAAGATGGGAGAGCATAGCTGGAATCCTCTCAAGCGAAAACACTCCAAAGCAAAACGAGACGAGGACTGGCCAGAAAATACCTGAAGTGGAAGGAAAAACTTCAGGTGCTGTTCAAACTGAGTCTCTAGAATCGGTTTCTTGGCATGTTCCCCACAAGAAACGCAGTGGAAAAGATCCAGGGTTCAACTTGGACTACTCACCACCAAAGACACACCCTCCTTCTCACAACTGAGTAATAGTTCTGATCGAGGAAAAAAAATCCCGAGGTCGCTTTTACTTCAATCATTCTCTGGGTTCTGAAAAACATGATATCAGTACTGTAGAACTTGTAGGGCCTCTCGCTTATCCTAGGTTCAAGCCTTTTATCACTTTTCTTAATATACATCATGATCGATAATGTCTGCATCTGTTGACAAATCTCTCCATTTTCTTAATCCTCCTGATTTATTAATTATTCGGTCAAGGATGTTTCAAATTGTAACTTTTTGTCATCCTCAAGGCATAATTTTCTCGAAATTACTCTCTGCTTTCTTGATCTTCTTCAACTTAACCTCATCAACATGACCACCACCACCATCATATAGCCAAGTAATTAAAGAGATCATCAAGATCAAGTATGCATGCATACAAGTACTCGATTCGTGAGGTACTCTAATACTTAAATGTGCTTCAGTTTTTTGTTTGGCTATAATTCATGACTGTTCATCTTCTTTAGATTCCATTGAAAATCCTAATCCTCCTTGGTCCTTCTCCTAGTATTCTGGTAGTTAATGCAAGGGTACTAAAGCAATAATTCAATTACTTTGATGCCCACAAATATTCTCCAACGTGCTCTAGTTAATTATTAAAGGGGGTTGGTCAAGCAAATGGGTAAATCATAAATGCATATACTAATTAGAGCTATAGTTGCATAAAAAATACATACAATGGATGCATGTGAATATAGATCTGATGAAATATTATTGATGTGCATATACATATATTGGTGTAAATCGATCACTGCTCGTATGGGATCTGATCTCCATGATCTTCTTGGAATATTTTATTTTCTTGGCTGGAAGAGTACTTCTTCATAAATATTGCTAGCTTCCTGCAGCGCTGATCTTCTTCTTCTTCTTCTTTCTTCTTCTTCATACATGCATCATATATACAGTACATGCTACATATAGATGCAGCATGTGCTTATCAATGCGGTATACAATATTGGACAGTGCATGTATGTAATGATGTTTCGATATGTAATATATATCATGTTAAACCTTCACTCGAACTTTTTCATGTTCATCTGATCCCCGTCAGAAACCAGCATGCATAATATATATATATATATATATATATATATATATATATATATTCTTCAGTATATGATGAATAGAGTTCAAAAACTAAAACCCTTTGAATTTTCCCAAGCAGATCATCAATGAATCATGTGAACTGTTGAATATTCTGACTGACAGAAACATAAGACACCCATGGTACTGGGCGTGGGGGCCTATTTGTGGTGAGTCTGAGTTGGGGTAGTTGGTTACTCTTAAATGATGTTGGCATTTAAAAGATTGAACCATCCACTCTTCCTGTTTGACATTATATATTGTACTTCAATCCAAAAGTATGTGGGGATTTTTTTTCCTCCACAATACCTTTAGTTAAAAATTAGACAATCCATGCTAAACCGTACCTGATCTTGCATGGTATATTTTGATGAATGAAAAATCTGACGAATGAATCTATTTCTTGCTAACTCGCAATATATATATATATATATATATATATAAGGAGTTAGTTCTCAAAAAATCGATTTGCACTGAGCTATAAATCCAGCAGTATACATGATATTTTGTTAAAAGCCAACAGTAGTATTCAAGATTAATATGTTTTAACAGTCAAAATTGAAGGATGATGCAACATGTTTGGTAATTGAATGGTGCAATCTAGCTATATATTATGATAATTTGGATCATCATGTGCATGCCCGGCATAACAAGGGACATAGGATGCAACACTTTCGAGGGTGTCTCCGAGACAAATAAACTATGCACGTAAATCAAGTCAATTTTAGAAGTCCCTACAGAAAAGATAAAAGGGAAAAAAGGCATGCAAATCTCTTTGCTACAACTAAACTTAGAAACAAACATCCTAATAATGTATCTTAATCCTCGACAAAGGCCACAACTACGCGAATGTGCGTCACTTCCCAATGCGATAAAAGGGTTGAATTTGAACTCCAAAGTCTAAACATGACCCACCACCTCCACACAGTTCTTAAATTTTGGAGGGCTCGTTTGGATGGTGATTTAAAATGAGTTGAATAAAATATTATTAGAATATTATTTTTTAATATTATTATTGTTTTAAAATTTGAAAATGTTGAATTGTTTCTTATATTTTGTATGAAAATTTAAAAAAATTATAATAATGAGATGAGATGAGATGAGTTGAGAGTGTTTCTGTAGTACCAAGATATAGATTCATTATTTTTTTTTTAAATCTATTTTCTATATTAAACTCTTTAAATCTTAATTATTTACTTGAAAATGAAAGCTCTGTTTTTTTAGGCGAAATGCTGTGGTTTTTGTACCATCCTTTTCTTTCTAGCTTGTTTCTACTTTCTAGCCTGTCTCTTAAGTTCAAACTGGGTTTTATTCTTGGTAGTTGTGTTCATATTATTTAGCCTTTCTTTTATAAAAACAAAAATAAAAATAAGATAAAACTCCAGTAAGAATAAACAATCGGGGTTACTAAGGAGTAATGCTCTAAGAAAATTATGGAGTTTTGGTGATCTACCAGGTTTCTTACTCCTTTTCAATCTGCTGCAACCAGTCTCTATAGTAAGAACTGATCATGAGAAGGTAGAATTTCCTTTTAAGTGCCATTAACTCCAAATGTTTTAGCACTCATCTTTAAATCGCAGCATACGAGCCTTAACCCTAATTATGATCTTACACAGCTTAAAGGTAACCGAGTCCAAGGCACACAGAATTTATGACATCATTCATTGCATCGTATAAACACCTAGGAAAGGGATAAATACATAGAACCAGTTAGATTCATAAAGGCTGATTAAAGCATATATTTCCTTCATGTCAAGTGAAAATAACAAACATCTTATAATTTATTGTCCTCAATAGGCCATATTGGCCACCTAAGCTCACTTTACATGCCACACCAAACCTAAAACTGGGAACGGGTGGCACATATAAAACAACATTTTATCATCTTGGAACCTCAGATCTTGACCAAAGTAAGAAAGAGAGAATTCTCTTCTTAATTTCTAACAAGTTCTTGAAATCATCATCATCATTGTGATTTCTTCAATTCTCACATTTAATTTGCGGAAGCAATAGCTATCTGTTTCCATACTTGACACGTATGAATGTGAAGAAGAGGCTAAAATGAATTAGCAGCAAACCCAACTATCTCGGGGGTTTATTGGCAGATGGTGGTGGAGCCTTTTCAACTGATGCAGCAGAGTTTGTAGACTCTTCAGTTTCAACGAGCTTGCGCAGTCTTTCTTGTAGTACCCTTACCCTATCTTCAGTCCTGCGAAGCTTTCTCCATCTGTAGGTAAACCATAGGCCAAAACCACCATATACAAGAATATATGAAGCCCAAACATAAGGGTAAGTTTCTGCATTTTCTTTGATCCTCCGGTACTGTTCCACCATTGAGCTCCAGCCTTGAACTGGGGCACCTGTGGCTTGCTGATCTTCTTCTCCTCTCTGTTCAGTTGACATTCTTTTTTGTTTCTGCAACACCATTAGGCAAATTGATTAAGCGGAGCAGGACATGGAGGAGAACCCGTTAATCAGTTGAAATTTATATACCAAAAAAGGCATGTTCATAGTCTGCTATAATAACGCTATTCGAAGTGCATAGTTATAATGATGCAACTTGCCCAAATAATATCTAAATCCAAGTATTTCAGAACCACAGAAAATTTATGAAACAGTCTTCTATGCATAATCACAACCAAAGTTGCTTGGAAGTGGTCCTTTTTAGGTTCATGGTAAGGGTATTGGGACATGATACGCTCCTATTTCTGGTACAAGGTATATGACAGGTAAAGCTTGGTTCACTGTTTGTTTTTGTCCTAGTGATTAAATCATGTCTTAAATTATGATGATCAATAAATTTGATTAATTATAAAAAAAAAATTAAATCGTGTACTTGATGGGATTTAACCTGCAATCTCACCCATCACCTGTACTTATGGGGGGGAAGCGCCATTAGGCCCAAAGGTCATTGGTTAACAGCAAAACACTTGTTTTATCCTCCGTGTATTATAAATTCACAAATATTATACTCCTTTATAAATTTTTAATCAATGCCCACTTCTTTATCCAAAACTGAGCAACAAAAATAATGCGTTTGTATAGCTTACCAGAGTTCAGGAATCGGAACTAAATCTGGTTTAGTTGGTGGGTAAGAGACATTGGTAACTTTGGTCTACAACTATAACCAATACATCACGCCTCGATGAAACAAAGAAAAAATAACAATATGAGCCAAAATCACATACAAAATGAAACACTTGAAATATTCCTACCTTTTGGAAACCCTTTGAGAAAAGAAAAGAAAAAGAAAAAAATAACACTTGGAAAGTATCAAAATACAATACCTAGACTCTGAACCCCCACTAATTCATAACGCACGGATTGAAATAAGAAAGTTGTCCCCAATCCTCCAACAGACGTGGATCCCCCCACCCCAAAACCCAAGCCCCCACTTTCTCCAAGCAGGGTTGTGAAAACACTCTACAAAACAGAGTCAGTGTTCGTCCAAGTTGACCCACGCGGTCAGAGTCGGAGTTTAACCTAAATACCGGAAAAAAAAACTCTGAATCCTATTCCCATTTTAATTCAAAATTTCAGAAGTTACTAATTACATTCTAAAAGATATAATTTTTATGCATTTTAATATAGGAATCGTATCAGTTTTATCACTTAACAGAATCAAATATAATCAAGTTAGCCAAATAACTGAAGGAGACTCATTTAATTGAGTTCAATTCCTTCGATTATTATGTCTCCTTCAAGGCAATCAATTGGGAAAAGTTAAACCAATAGTCTCACTTTCCAAATGTCCTGAATTCACCTCCGCTTCTTGTCAACAAGATAAGTAGTTTATATTGTAAGGCAAAAGGACAATGACATTAGTCGAAATACTAAGAAAATACGGCATTTTAGTTACAATTTGAAATGAATTAAACCAAACAGAGCAAGGGGAAGTAGGTTAAACACAAAACCCGCAATACAACATCACAGTATTCGGCAACCCTAAAATCGAGAGACCTAAGTTAAACATAGAAAATACCTGGTCAAGTATCTCCAAGAAAGTAGCAGAATTTTTTAGGGAGAAAAATCTGCAGAGAGAAGGCTGTGTCGAGAGAGAGAGAGAGAGAGAGAGAGAGAGAGAAGGGTTTAAGAAAATTGGGGGTTAGCTAGGGTTTTCTTTCTGAATATACGGTCTCGGGCGTAGATTACTCAACGGTCAACAGCGACACACAGTCCCGCAAAACGACGTCATTTCCATTCTATTATCTCGTGTCTCATTTGGTTATACAAATGAGATGAGATAAAAATTAAATAAAATATTATTAAAATATAAATTTTTAATATTATTTTTATTTTGATATTTAAAAAATTTTAGATTATTTTTTACATTTTATGTAAGAATTTAAGAAAATTGTAATTATTAAATGAGATAAGATGATTTGTGAAAACAAACCAAGCCTTAATGACTCTTACCCATCTGTTACCTATACAAATATTTTATGAAAGAAAATAATATTTTCAGTTTTAGAATAATTAAGTTTCGCTCACTCATTTTGAAAAAAAATAGTTAAATTTTGAATTTATATAAAAAAATTAATTTTTTAATAGTAAAAAAAAAATAGTGCATGAAACTTTTATTAAGACTTTATCTAACATTATTTAGATGCACTTGTATAACATTTGGATCATTTTTTAGGTTTTAAAAAATAACTCAAAATTGATGGACAATATAAA
This sequence comes from Juglans regia, assembly GCF_001411555.2. Taxonomy (NCBI): domain Eukaryota; kingdom Viridiplantae; phylum Streptophyta; class Magnoliopsida; order Fagales; family Juglandaceae; genus Juglans; species Juglans regia. The sequence continues at coordinate 2,744,597 of NC_049905.1, forward strand.
ATTAAAGTGGAATAAAAATATAACAAGTATAATTTTTTACTTTGTATATACCTCAAGAAGTTAAGGTTTCGTTTGGTTACACAGATGAGATGAGATAAAAAATGAAAGTTAAATAAAATATTATTAGAATATAATTTTTTAATTTTAATTTTATTTTAAGATTTAAAAAGTTGAACTATTTATCATATTTTGTATAGAAATTTAAAAAAATTATAATAATTATATGATGAGATGAGATAATTTGAAATGGCGTTACAATTGAATAAACAAGATTAATTGCGGTAAATAAATAAGTAGATCCTTTATATTTCAACAAAACATAATTAGCGATTTGCTATAAATTATAGCAAGAAGAAGAATTAGTACTATGATTTTCAGCTCACGATTGTTTCAGCCTATCAAAGCGCCGTCCTTAATCCGTGATTTCCATTAACAAAAATATTATTCGTCATCTTTGTAACCCTCGGCATCCGATAAATTGTCCCGAAAGTTTCTAACGATTTGGGTTTTTTTTTTTTTTTTTTTTAAGATTAAGCAAGTATTTTTTTTAATGAGTTTGTAAATTTTTTAAAATTTTTTTTAAAGTGATTTAAAAATAATCTGAAAAAAAATTCACAAAATAAAAATACATATTACACTTATCAGTGTGAACTCTGGAGACCACCTCTCGGAGGCTCTAGCAATTTCTCAAATGATTAGTCAACAAAAAAAATTATAATAAATATTTTTTCAATTATTTAATATCACATCATAATTGATAATACGATAAAAGATGATGGATATCATCTCTCAAGCCGAGGGAGTATAGCCAAGCATCCGTAAAGATCCAGCTGATTGGAAAGTCGGTTTATCATGGTCCCAACTTTGAAGATCAATTCATTATTTTATCATTACTTTTCATCTACTTTTTACTATTATTTAATATTTTGTCATTACTTTGTTACTATTATTTACCGAATATCTGAGATTACCTCACTAACCAAACACAACCTAAACCAAAACATCGACATGTCTGAAGGTTTAGTTACAGTTAAGTGAGCCCAACTTCATCAACATTGAAAACCCAAAAAAGTTGCTCTTAATAAGAGACTTGGATAAATCAATCATTCACAATGTCTAAATACAATAATGAGAGGCTACAATTTACACACTAGAAATAGAAAAGTCCCAAAAACAGTTAGTGTGAAGAAGATCTAAGGCCTCAATCATATTTGATTCCAAACACCCAATGCAAGTTCCAGCGTTTAATTGAGAAGGTAACCAACCAGGATGCCAAGGAGACCAACCAGCATCGCAATTAATAAAGAGAAGCCACCAGCACCACTTTTGCTCATTTGTTTTTTCATCAGATCCTACCAAATGTAGTTTTATAAGGTCAAGCAAGCATGAACCACAAATTTTATTGAAACAACAGAAAACAAGACGGGAGGAGAGTCACACAGTGCAGTAAAATAAGGATTGTTGTGAAAGAACAAATTTTCTTTGCATTTTACTGGGACATAGACTTTCAATCAAGGATGCAAGTTTCATAGCAAGTCCCAAGCCTAAAAAAATGAAAGAGGGTGTATTGAAGAGTTAAAACAGAATTTAATCATTGGTATACAGGCATACAATTCTCACGGAACTAGATTTTCCTTGGAATAATAATAATATTAAATGTATATATGTGTCATAGAAATCTCAGTAAAACTCTGTTTATATTAACATTATGTGACAATAACAAGTACTGAAGCTTAAAAAGTCAAACTTCGTACCGATCAAAAAGCAGTGCATTAGAGAGAACTTTTCTTAAACTGACTATGAAATAACAATATGGATCTAACCTTTTTACATAAATAGATCTCATAGAGAGTCAGCAATCTAACTCAGTATACTTGGTTTTACATTGCCTCACTCGTATGATTATAGTTAAGTGGAGTAGTGCCTTTCACTGAGAGTTAATGCAGGTGAACATAACATGACAAAGCACACAGAGTTACCGGACAATATGTTGGACACAAGCAATACAAATCAGAATTTTTAGGAGAACCAAAATAAAACTAGAGCCACATAAGTGGAGCTAATTGATAAGCATACAATCCCAAGAAAAACCAATACCAGTTCTTGATGTAATTTCTGATTTTGTTGCAAAGCCAAAGTTTTCTCCTCAGTCAACTTAGAAATCATAGACCATGCCTGAAGAAAAAAGATACATCAACTTTCCAAGGCAAAATGAAATTTAATCAACCAATTGTATTAATAAAAAAGACTATAACCAAGCACAACAAGAACAGTAATAAATAGACATAAAAAAACATTTAAGCAAAATTGAGAAAAGTCTCCATGCTACACCACTAACTGGCCAAAAAGCTAAGGGCACGAGGTCTAACATCTAAGTATTTGTAATTGAAATAATAGAACCTAAATCACCAGGGTATACCTCCAACTTCACTTAAACTATTTCATCTGAGTAATTAAGTTTTTTTTTCTATGCTTGAGGCCTCAATACCTTATCCAAAAATGAAAACTCAAACCAAACTAGCTAAAATAGATTAGCCTCTGCAAATGCACAAAAAAACAATTATCGGTTCCTGTAATACTGCTAAACTTCCAATAATCACCTTAGCAACAACTGACAACTAACTCTTGGACTTTCATTTCTCCCATAAGCACTTCATAATTTGACCCAACTAGGAACCCAAAAATCAGTTATACCACTATCATCCACAGGCAAAGAGTAGGCATTTTCACTAGGTTTCAAAAACTGGAACATAGAGACATGTTGTAGAAAACAAATGCCACGAGCCTACGATTGAAAAAATTCAAACACATCAATGTCTTATTTATATAAGGACATCTAGTACCCCCATTTAATGGCAAAAGTTGTCTGCACTATATTTTCTTGAAGTTCATAGTAACATTTATTCACTCAGATGCTTCAAACTATCTATATATACACATTATAATCTTTGAAACATAAATAAAACAATAAAGTGTTAAAGTGCCATGTCTCAAGCATCCTTCCTTGACCATACAATTAGAAACACAGTGACTCCACAAACTCAGAAAGCCTAATAAAGGAACAGAATGGAACAAAAACATTCATTGACTACTAAAACGAAAAGAACATAAATAATTGAGAATAACAAGGATGTCTTGCAAGAGGGGTAGAGAGACATTTTACCTCTGAAGACTTCTCTTTAGGATCCTCTAAAGATCTTGATACCTATGTTTACAACATTTAAACCAACATACCAGACCAAAAGCAAACCAAGTTGGTATCCAATGTCTCCATCAAAGTCTTTGAAATATTTATAAAAAGAATGTATTGGAAAAGAAAAAATGAATTTCAAGAAATCAAAATAAAAAATGCATACAGAATCAAATAATGACATATTTTGATGCCCATTCTCAAGCACCGATGCCCTGGGAGGAGAACCTTCTTCAGATCCTTCAGGGACAGGTGATGGGGGATTTGCAGGAATGTAAATGACCCTCAACTTGAACTCTTTGACAGCCTTGCCATCCTCTTTGCTAAACTACAAGAGCAATACACCACGTCTGAATTCATGGAATAAAAAAAAATAAACTGCAAAACACACTACAGCCAGAAACAATAGCTGCAGCAGAATCAACACACCATATCCTGAGTAATGTCTTTTGTAGTTGCACCATCTGCTGCAACAACACTTTGGAGGAGAAATTTGTCCTTGCACTGCAAATCAGGGGGTAACTCTTTCGGAGCTTGCATTGTTACTGCCAGAATACATGCCAAAAAAATTGATGGATTGGCAGAAAAGCTACAACTTAAAACGTAGCAACAATAATTTCAAAATAAAGATTCAACTAACGTTTTCCATAAACACACACACACACACACTAACACACTATTCAAGTTACTAGTAAGCATTTACCTGTAACATTGCATGTGCTTTGGGGCAAAACAATACCAGCATTGGGACGGACACAATATTTTTTGGGGTTTGTTGTTTTGACCTATTCCATTACAATGTCAAGTAAATTAAACAGAATATAGGCATAGTTAATTGATGGCATATAGTACATCAAACGAATAAACAAAAACCAGTGACGAAAATTCAGAAGGCAATTACCTTGAACGCCACATATTTATCTGTTTTATTGGTCAGTTGCAAAGAACATGAACTTTGTTTCTTCAATTCAACTTTTCCATCATGTTTCAGCCAAACAAAAAAGACCCATTATCAGAAATAAACACAATGCAAGAGTTCCAAAGAGTAAAATTAACATCACAAACAATTGGGCCAAACAGAAATAACAACTCATCATGCTTAGAGATACTGAAAGAAACCTCAAACAAGTATTTGGCTCTATTCAGGTGGTTACATATCTTCAAAAAAAATTCCATTTCAACTTATTTTCCTCAACTCTCTCACCAAACGAACCCAGGACAAAGTAACCAACCAAAAACACCTCGCTCAATTAAGCAGATAACCTCACTGTGATAAAGAAGAAAAACGCCGCAAATTATACAATTCATGATTTTATCTTCCCCCAATTTCTCAACCGACAGAAAACTCGGGCAAATCATGATTGCTGAGAAACAGCGATAACCTATGCCATATCGAACGACTCGCTGAATAATAAAAGTGCGTTCTTACTTACATATAAAAATGTGCATTCTTGGTATTCTTATTAAAACCAGTAAGCATAAAACATGGCATGCAAGTTTTTTCTCTCTTATTTTCCTAAACTTTCCAGGGAACCAAACAAAAAACTAGTCTGATTAAAAAAATACTAAACAAGAGTAAAACCTTACACTGGAATTTGAGTTCTGTAGGGTGAACGCTTACAAGATCCCCAGTACCCATGGCTATGAATCCAAAAGAAACAGAATTTCTGCTTCCCCTAAGAAAGCTGAAACTAAAATATATCAGAAGAAATTAAAATTAGGGTTTCCTGAAAACGTGATATATAGGAATAAATAATCTGAGAAGAAACGGAAGCAGAAATCAGTTCTCGAGATTTCATATATGTAAGCAGATAGCATCACATGCCGGTGATTTTTGCAGTGTTCCATATTGTGTGTCGGAATAGTACGCCCTCAAATGGGCCGTATATTTTCACTGCGCAAAGCAAGGATGATGATCGAACGGTGGGGCATTGTCTGTCACCTGTATTGTGTGGTTAGCTGTTACAGTAGGCAGAGATCTTTTTCGTTCTTCTATTCGATTTTCAAAGAATAATGAATAATACTATATACAGATTTCAAATAGATTTTCATACAAGTTTTTTGTTAAAAAATAATTTTACTAATAAAAAATAGTTTTTTTTACACTTTTTAGTATAATATCTATTTTTTTACAAGAACTTATATAAAATTTATCTATTTAAGACTTGTACAAATGAATTTTTTTATAAAAATTTGTATAAAATTTATCTATCTAAGACTTATACAAATCATTTTTCAAGAATAATATATGAATTTGGTTAAAAAAATAAATTTTTATCTATTATAAAATTGATGTTTAAAATTTAAAGAAATTTAAGAAAATTTGATTGACAAAAGTCTTTAATTTTAAATTTATCTATTCATTTCGAAAAAGTTAAAAAGATAGATCGCAAACAAGGTTAGATAATCAGAAATGATATTTGTAATATTAGTTATATAAGCCTATCGTATTTTTTTTAAAAAAAATAAATAAATATAAAATTCGTATAAAAAAAATTAATTTTTTAATAATAAATTGAAATACCGTGAAATTTGCACATCATAATATTGAATGTAGTATTACTCATAAATAATTAGATTTAAATGTCTATTCTGCCAATTCATTCAAGTATTATCCTATCACAAGTTGCTTGAGTGAGGCTTGTACCATATAATATATATATATATAGTGGATTTATATTCTATATAATTCTTGTTTGAATTCTTGTTTTTCGTTAACTTTTCCGTTAAATTCGCATTTTTCGTTAAATTCGCGTTAAAGAACGCAGCTTTCGTCCAGATAACAAATCACCCATGCACAAACATTTCCGAGCTAATTCAACAAAAACTCAAAAGAAAGGAGAAAAAAGACACAAAATGAGGAAGGCTATCACTTTTTTTTTTTCTTTCCGCACTAGCCGAGCAACAAACATGATGGGGAAGTAAAATTACTGAAAGGCCAGGAAGGACGAAGAAATGGAGGAGGAGGTTCACTTGGTGCTCCGAGTCTGATCTAAGCTAAGAGAATTAGGGTTCTTCAAAGGCTAGAACTTACCGCGTCGCTGCTGAAGGTACTTTTACAGGAGCTGATCAAAACCGCAGCTTTGTGAAGCTTAAATTTACAGTTCTTAAGCTCCAAGAAAATGACGCAAATGGCTACCTCCTTAAGCTCTCTCTTTCTCCCACTCTCCCTCTCCCTGTCACTCTCTCTAGGACTTGCAGAAGAGTGAGCAAGTTCTGATTTTCGGACCAGAGCCAAAGATAAAGCGATCGAAAATTTCGATTCGAAATAGTAACGAGGAAATTAAAAATAAATGCATATATTCATTTTTCAACGAAAAAAACGCTGCTCTAGGTTCATCTCCGTGCCTCAAGTTTGGCGTCAGGTTCTTGTCCGAAGCCGAACTAAGATTGAAATAAGTCCTGTGTTTCCCCGGTGCATGTACGCAATTGAACTCCATCCGTTGGATTAAGATATTTTTACGATGGGGTGGGACTGTAAGGGTGGTAATATGTGACACGACCTGTTAATCCAATACGAACACGATACGATAAAAGCAGGTTAGGGTTTAGCCTTAACGGGTTCGAGTCAAAACAGATTGACCCTTTAAGACACGATTGCTTAACGGGTCACTAACGGGTCAACCCGTTATGACCCATTAAGAAAATTAAATTTAGCTTTATACCCTTAGACCTAAATGTTAAGGAGGATACTCTTCTTCCTTCTTCAAGTTCTAAATTTGTTTAGATCTGTGTTTTTTATTTTTTATTATATTTGGAATTATAACATTAATATATTTACATTGTATATTTTGTTTATTATATTTGGAATGTAATTTTAATAATGAATATTATTACAAATTATGTGGATCATATTTGTTTGAATTGTAATTTTAGACTTGTAATTAGTTTTTTATTTTTTATAGATATTATTTATATTTATATAAAATCAATTAAGTCAAACGGGTCGTGTCGTGTCATATCGTGTCTATTCAACTCATTAACGTAAAGTGGTTGAAACGGAACGAGTCGTGTCGTGTCGTGTCAATTTATTTGTTATTCATTAACGAGTCATAACGGATCGTGTCGTGTCAATCCGTTATCTTATCATGTCGTGTTCGGGTTTGAAATTTTGACACGAAATCCTTAACAAGTCGTGTTCGTGTTGACCCGTTAAATATAATGTACATATCTTGACACAATACGAACACGACCCGTTAATACGATTTGACACCCGTGGAAGCCTGGAAGGCCCTACGAGGGGCGAGCGGGAGGAAAAGTGGAAAGGAATTCTTCGACGATACCACACTCCTTTTGACACGCGTGGGCATGGTGAACTTTATTTTTCAAGTCACTTTTGGAGGCTGGAGCTTCTTTTCCTTTTTTCGTTTTTTTATAAAGGGTAATGCTACAGAGCCCACCAATTCTTACCGATAATTGACCAATTCACGTGACAATTTAAAATATTAAAAATTAAAATAAGAAAAAGACAAAAAAAGAGATAGAAAGAAAGAAAGAGAGAGGGACTCGTAAATTGTAATACCCATTCCCGCTCCCTCCCTCATTCCCTCCGCGCAGCAAAGATTTTTTCTAGCGAACCTTCGTTCCCAGCCTACTCCCCTCCCACCTCCTTCACTCTCACGCGAATCTGGTCTGTAAGTTTTGTTTTCCTCTTTTTTATTTACATTTCAGACTAGTCATTCCTAATTATTGTCCTTGTAGTTCTTCTCAGTGAACAAACAAGTTGTCATGAAAGAAATAAAATTAGAAGGAAAAAAATCCAGACAGATTCATGAACTCCACAAGTGGTCACGATCGAAATAAAATTAAAAAAAAAAAAACAAACTTAGAGGTTCAAACAGAAGTGAAACTCTTCAAACCAAACAGAGAAGTAAACTCTTCAGACCAAATAGAAACCCAGGTTCCACGGACTAAATAGAAATTCAGATTCACATACTCTTCAGAACAATCTTGAAAGAAAATGTAAAATAGAGAAATGAAACTTAGAAAGAAAAATATATAGAATAATTTCAATACGAGAGGGAGGGAAATGAGGGAGGAAGGCGTGCGAAGGTGATGGAGTTAGATCTGTGCGAAGGGTACGGAGGGGAAGGAGTTATTAAGGGGCTAACTAGTTTTTCTTTTTTAAATACTTTATAGTTTATACGGCCATTAAAAAAATTACATAACTAGTTTTTCTTTTTACTTTATACGGGCCATTAAAAATATTACATGTGGCATCGGTCAAGCATCGGTTGGAATCTCTCGGTCCTTCTAGCATTTTCCTTTTATAAAACTAAAAATTGTAAATATTGCTTGGAATTTTTACAATTATTTGGGCTTTTATTTATTTTCCCGCCGCCAGGTTAAGCAAATCAAATTGAAATCAAGGGTGGCCATTAACGTGTTTTAAATTTGCTTCCTACTTCAATAAAATATATGTATTTCATTGTGAACGTTTGGTGTTATTGTTTTTGGTGGTTTTTCTTGCAATTAATTTATTACAAGAAAAATAAATATTTATGACGAATTATTTATAATGATAATAATTATTTGAGATAAAAATAAATTCATTTTAACAAAAAATAGTCATTTTCACATAAAACAGGTGACCACTTCAATAATTATTTAAAGAGCTAGGTCAGATAACCATATTATTGCAAATTAACCAGATTCTTCATATATATATATATATACTAGGTGAAAGCAATGTGCAATGTACGTTTGCTTAGTTTATATTTGATTTTTTTTTGTTAAGAACTAATTTTTTGTTAATAAAGAATTCAATATATATATGTAATTATATAAAAAAAAAAAATCTATTCATTGCCAATTTTATATTAAATGATAGATTTATAAGTAAAATATAATAAATAGTTTACTTACAATCATCAAATATCACATCATAAGATAATAAAAAGATTATGACATTTGAGGATTATAATATTTATTGATCATTATCCAATTTTAATAAATATCTAATACGATTTAATTAAGAGACTCATCCAAATAACTTACAATAAACAATATCGCACATGTATATATATATATATATATGACATAATAATTCCATGAACGATGATAAGATATTATGTGATAAGGGGTAAAAGTATTTTTCTCTTTTTATGTCTCTGTCAATTCTAAAAATGGTAGCATTGATCAATATTGATCTATTAGCCCATTCTCTTTAATTATTATACTTTTTATTCCTATATTTGCTCAAAAAAAAAAAAAAATTCATTCATTAAATTATTTTTTTTAAACCATATTATTTTTGTAAAAAAAAAATTGTTTCACTCAACTAGGCAACAGGCTTTGCACGTTGCTCCTGACCTAGTGTATATATATACATATAAAGTGGGTTATAGTATATGATTGGACCCACTTTGTGAATGTTTAACTTCCACTCCAGGCCTAAGAATTCTAATGTTTTTAGTCCCTTAAGAGTCCAATTATATATATATATATATATATATATATATTTATATTATATATTGAATGTTGTCTTAAAAATTAACACGTACAATCATAAATATGATAGAATCCTCTTCATGGACCGTCTCCCTCAAAAAAAATATTTTGAATAAACAAGTCTCATATAAATTTTTGTAAAAATAACTATTATTTATTAATAAAATTCACTTTTTTTCAAAATATATTTATATAAGTTTTGTCTATTTAAAATTTATAACTAGTATTACTCGTCCCTCAATTTCTTGCATCCCAGTCGACTCTATCATGAAATATTATCTCATCAAAACGCTTTAGAAAACAATTAGATTTGAATGATATGATATTTAGGGAAGAGCAATCGTCCAAACTAGCCAATAATTATTAAAAATTTCAAATAAGGAGATTAGATATGTTCATTTAATAGTTGGCTTCGACGGTTGTATGCATTAAATTGAATGATTCCTTGACTGTTTCTTCTCGCCCTAGTCCCATGTTTTGTCTTTTAAGATGTCATATGATCATTAAATGTGTGTGTATATATAGACATAGATATGGTACTAAGGTGGTCCCCTTATGTGTAACCAGAATGTACATCAAACACCATATATTACAAAAGTTGACATAATAACAACTGCAAATTTCCGATACCATGTTGATATGTTGGAAAAATAGGTATAGAAATAAATGTACGCACTAAACACAACAGCACGTGTTTGACAAAAGACATGAGCAAAAGCCATCATCATGGTACTGATACGATACAGATAGAGGAGGGGGCAGGAGTCTGGGAGGGACATATAAATGCCAAAAATGCCGGTCCCTTTAACGCCTAAGAAGACATGCATGCATGCTCATGAATTTCAACCATAGGCTCTGGTTCGAAAGGAGCCATTCAACACCATTATATACACACATGTATGGACTTTGGAAAACACTCTAGATAGGTGCTACAAAGTCACCCTTTGCATTCATCACGAGGTCTTTACTAAACTACAATCCAATCAGATAACCTCATTGCACTCACTACCTAGAAAATGGGATGAAAGCCAACCCTTTTTTTATTGGAGGGGATGGACAGTAAGATGCATTGAGATGAATTGAAATAATTTGTATATAGTAATGAGATTATTAATTGAAATTAGATGATATGAGATAGTTTATATCACTTCTGTATCCAAACGGACACTAAGAGTATAATTAAATGTTATTTGACTGCATGATTCAAGTACAAAGACAGAAGATGGAGTTTTGACTATCATATTCATATAAAAAAAAAAATTTAAAAAGAAAATGTTAGTTCATATTCTGTTGCATCTGAATTAATGAAACCTAAACTAAAGAGAGGTGGAGTAATATCAAAGGGAACCGTATGATTCAACTTATCCTTTGATATGTCTGGTCCCCATTTCTATGCCCTCTTTCAGTTTTCCAGCTCAAATATCTACAAGGAGACAAAAAGGATCATAACTCCGAAAACTTGGTGAGAGAGAGAGAGAGAGAGAGAGAATTAAAAAATAGGTCAAGCATAGAAGTACTAAAGATATGTAATCCCAAATCAAATAATAATAAAAAAATAGAAAAACCATAGTTATAGAGAGCACTAAGCACAAAAAAGGCATTTAAATTAAAAAAGAAAATTGGGGGTTGCCACTTGCCATCTCTCACTCTTTCAATTTTGCATTGGTTTCTGCCCTCTCCACCCCACCCCCACCCCAAGTTCCCATCTGTCCATTAATTAATCTTTGCACTTTTTAGCTAGAAACTTGAAAATGCACACATGCCCATAAAATCGTGAACATGTTCATTTCCATATAATTAAAGCACAGAAAGTGCAAGTTCAAGACAGACCCAAATCACACTTAGCAAGAAAGAAAAAAAACAAAAACATAACCAAATCATGGCAGTACAAATCTTTGAAAAGTAAATTATATAACCCCATAGCCATGGGAGTAGGTAGCAATATAACTGGCAAACTTTTGTTAGTATTCTGAGTCTGTAAAAAATAGAAACTAAAAAAAAAAAATATCCAGCCACCCACTGGAGAAGAGAGATAGGAGAGTCCTCATTCTCAACAAAATTGGGAGACTTCCCTTATCCTGAAATTAGTCTAAACTCTGAAGGAAAAGTAATTAAACACCAAATTTATCCCAAACCTCCCTCTAATACTCTCTCTCTCTCTCTCTCTCTCTCTCTCTCTCTACCGATCAGCAGTGAAATTCAATAAAGTGGAGCTCTTTGTGGAGTTCCTTTTCTCCGGTTCATCAAACTCGCCGAAATTTCTGGGACTGGCGAACATACCGGCCGGCAAGCCGACCCATACACCGACATGCTAGTCCTCTTCTTCCTCACAACCTCAGTTGTGGCAGTGCAAGCAAGTGTCCTGCAGTCCACCCCACCACATCCACCCGACCCAGAGGAGGTCCGGCTCGAACCGGTAGGTTCAAGGACAGAGTCGGCAGTAATTGAACAGTCCTCTAAACCCGGCTCAGGTAAGGACAAGGACTTGCAATCGAAGAGATACTTCGAGATTTCAACTTCCGTCCTGATGAGATGATCAATCTGTGATAAGGAAAAGGAAACAGTAAGAAATGAGAGAAACCCAGGTGAGAATAAGTCACGAGTTGAAAAATTGGAATTGGTGTACGAGAATTGAACAAGAGTGGGACTTGAGCGAGACCCAGAAGAGTACAAGTGTAAAAACGAACCGGCTGTGAGAAAAGCACCATGCGTGAGTAAAAAAAGCCAGAAGAGAAAGCAATTCGAGTGGCTTCACGGCAGACTTGAGAGAGAGAGATGAGACTCGTGAAGGAGAACGAAAAAAGTCGAAAACTGGTATGGAAATGTAAACGACTTGATAAAGTGTAAATTGAGGTGAGGGATAGTGAGGAATAGAACCGAGTGTGATAGATCAGAATTAGGGTTTAGGGCCAAAGAACCTTGCAGGAGAGGGAGCAGAAGAGGTATGGGTCTTGTAGGCTTCTGTCACAGGTGCTGCAAAAGTTGCCGGAGCCCCTGAAGTTCCTTGTCTGTGGCCTTTGGTGTAAAAATACCACTTTTGCACTGTTGGTAGTGTACGACTGTAGAGGGTTGGAGAAAGTAAGACTTACAGCAAAGTATAAACAAGAAAATATGGTTATGCAGAATAAATTCGAGTGTTCTTAGTTTTACTCTCGGGTGTGTTAATTTTTCTATTCCTTCAAAACTCTCCGCAAAAACATGTGCATAAAATTCTCGGTGTGCAAAGAAATAGAGGGGGAAAAAAGCAAAAGCAGAAGCATCAGTGAGCAACAGAAGGAAATTGCAACAAACTTGAAGAACTTAGGAAAGGGTTTCCAATAATCTTCAATTTTCTAACTTCAAATTCAACGAAGTCAGTCCTCTGAGAAATCCAAAAGAAAAAAGAGAGTTTTTTTATCAGAAGGAACTCAAACATGTTTTCTGTGTTTCTTTTTCATTTACAAGGCTTTACATGGTTAGATTACCTGAAGAGCATGAGCTAATATCTTCAAGAATCTACTTACTTGAACGAAGGCACAGTCAATCAACTTTGCAGCATCATCCAACCTTATAACATCGTGATAAACATACCTTCTTATCTGAACGCGGAAGCGCAAAGGATTAAAATTCAATATAAAAACTAAGGGTAACGAAATGACAAGATTTTTTAGAAGGAAAAGGTAAGCTGGAATTCTCGAAGACTGTTGTGGTGAATTTTGAAAGAAGAAACCTGCAAAAGTCGGTGAGAGCGGTGAGGGGATAGGCAGTGAGGGCAGAGACTGATGCAACAGTCCAGACAGTAGACGTTCTTTTCGTTCTTCTTGGCCTCTTCGTGAATTATGCAAGCGTTGTAGAACTTCTCTCTGAGAAGTACCTCAAGCCACCGAGGTAGAAGATGGGAAGCAATAAGCTGAAAAACCAGAAGCATAACAAATAAAATTAAATGAATTTCCACAAGACAAAAAATATAATAACAAGAGAGAGAAACCCTGACCACCATGTTCTCCTTCAGTTTCTTTATTGGTTTCAATTTTAAATGAAGAAGAGAGAGAGTTCTATCATTTTGCGGGCAGGGACGGCTTCATCTCATGAAGATATTGGCGGAGTACACACATTCACAGAGAGAGAGAGACAGAGAGGTGCGAGAAAACGCAAACGGCGCCTGGCAATTGATACAAGTATTACTGTTACCAATGAAGAGCAGTAGTCAGAGACGAAAAGGAGGGGTTGGCGTCATTTAAAGAAGAGGCGGTGTGAGGGCATTATCATACAACTTATATTAATATATGAGTAATATTATATAATGATTTAAGTTATATATAAGATTTTTATTCTGCACATTATTTAAAAAATATATGAATTTATTTTTTTATTTTTATATTTCATAAAATATAAAATATGAAAGTAAAAAAATAAATTTATATACTTTTAAGTGATATACAAGAATGTGAGATTTATATATAGAATTTTTTTTATATAATATATTCTTATTTTATTTTAATCATATTAAATAATATGAGATATATTTATTATTATTAAATAATAAAAAATATACAATAAATTATTATTTAATAGTAATAAATATATCATAATATACTTAGTAGAATGGTAGTATGATGTATAGAATTTTCCTTAATTTATTACGTAAAAGATTGAAAGACAAAACAATAAGAAAAATTTTATACACTAAACCATCATTTCACTTTTATCCCACTAAATATGATGTAACATATTTATCACTATTAAATGATTATTTATTACATACTTATTTATCATTTAGTAGTGATAAATGTGTCATATATCATCACTTAATATGATCAAAATATGATAAGAATATAGTGTATAGTATTATTCAAACAATAAATATAAGTAGACATTGCTTAGAATAGAAAAAAAAATAGTAAATTTAACAAATTTTCAAGAGAAAAAATATATATTTTATCTTAAATGAGAAATATTATATTGAATCTCGAAAAACAAATTTAAAAATTGATATACTTACATATATTTTATAATAAAAAATATTTTACAATACCACGTAACAAGTAATATTATGTTAGTTTATAATTTTAGTTTGAGTTATTATATTTTAAAGTATATTATTTAAATAGTAATATTTGATTTATAATATTTTTATGTTAATAAAAAAGATAATTAAAAAGTTGAAATTATTTAAAATATATTATTGAAAAAAATGTTAGATATAGTATTAATTGTGCAAGTATCACGCACTACTTTTAAAAAATAATATAGTTCATTATTAAAAAATTAAATTTTTTTAGATATATTTCATATTTATTCACTTTTTTTTTATATTTTATGATTATAAATATCAAAGTATGGAACGAGAGTTTGTTCATCCTAATTGATGTTTATAAGAAGAGAAATAATTTATATAAATAATAAGTTTTAAATAGATAAATTTTATACCATCTTTATAAAAAAAAAATTACTATTTATTAGTGTGATACAATTTTTTTATTAAAAATTCGAATAAATTTTTGTGGATGAATGGGTGGGTAAATGGGTTGTTCTTTTTGCTGTGCTAGCTGCTACCCGACAACACAATAAACAGCGACTTTTCTCTGTTCTCGCTGGAAAACGCTAAAGAAAGTAGCTAGCAAGAGGGTGAATACAGCTTTGAAAATTGACCATTTCGGACTTCTGTCTACCACTTTTACCCCCCATGTTTTTTGTGATGTGCCCAAATCAACCTCAAATAAAGGTAGAACGAGGCTTATCTCATGTAAATAAAATATATATTAATTAAATTATTATTTATTATTATTCCTTTAAGAAAAATAATTATTTTTTTTATTATTAAAATTACTTTTATATAATTTCTTTATAAATATGGCAGTACTTAATAATTTAACATTCCATGTGGCAAAAAATAAAATATTAAAAACTCATATAGAAAGTTTAAGAGCGTTTGAAGATTATATAAGAATTAAATAGAAAAGAACACACAAAAAAAAAAAAAGGAGAAACTTTAAAAAAAAAAAAATTGAAAAAAAAATCAAAGGTTTTTAGCAACATTCTTACAACTAAAATAATACCGAATAAAAATAAGGAGTGACCAAGCCACTCCTTTGATTCAATCCCCCTTACCCATCTATCCCCCTTAAAGATAAATGATATTTTTAATTTTAAGTGTTAAGTCTAGGGTATTATTTTTTAAAAAAGTAAATAAATATGAAATTTACTAAAAATTAATTTTTTTAATAATAAATTCAACTAGTTTTTAAATAGAATTCACGAACTTATCTTAAATGAAAATACTAAATGTACTTACGAAAAATTTATAAAAAAATTATTTCTTCACATGTTATTGATATGTTGAAATTAAGAGCTGAATTTTAAAAGAAAACTAACAAAATTAATATTGTAAGTAAAAATATAAATACATGTAACAATACTTTATTCTAAAATTATGTCTCATTCTTTTTTATCCAAAACAAAAAAAAATTCTTTACCCCACAAATTCTTCTAAAATTGACATTTATGATGGAAAAAACCAATATTTACTAGATAAAGGGTTTGTTTGTTTTTGTAACTCATTTCAATTCAACTTAACTCAACTCGTCTCATCTTATATAATTATATAAATTTTTTAAATTTTTATATAAAATAAAATTAATATTTTAATATTTTAAAATAAAAATAATATTAAAAATTATTTTAATAATATTTTATTTTATTTTTAATTTTAATCTCAAACTTATAATTGTTTTAGAAATTAGAGATGCTGTGAGTTGTAGGGTAGCCATGGCATGTATCCAAGAAGACGATAAAATTGGCAAAGAGATTCCCGCTTGGGTGGCTTGGTGCCAAGATTCTTAGGTGCAGACAAAGAGGGTTTAGGCTTTGGCAATTGCTTGTGACCGTACTCATTTATCATCAGCACTCAGCAGTGCAGTGCAGCCTAAAGCCACGCACCGGCTCATAGCACAGCAGCCCAAACCAGCAAACCTCATCACCTCAGGTACTTTCATATCACATCCTACAGGTACTTACTTCCCCCCACAAGCCCAGGATCTTTTCCTTTATTACGTGAATTGACTAAAGTGAGCCTGATTTTGCTTAGTTTAGCTCAAGGTCTTTATAGGGGTTGATTTGTGACCACTCAAGGAGCGGGGGGCAGCCAGGCTTCTGTAGAGTGTAGAGTAAACAAATCAAGATCTTTTCAAGTGTCAAAGATAGCCTGCCTCAAAAGTCAAAGATACTCTCTTCAAGCTGTAGCTGAGACTATCTTTTTCTCATGCTAACTTCATACCAAGCTAAAATATGGCATCCCATGAGCCATGTCTTTTTATCACATATCATCTCTTGGTGACAGAAACACGAAGGAGCTCCTTGCGACATTTATAGGACGATTTTAAATGAAAGATATAAATTGCTGGATGAATCTGTGTCTAAAATCGATGCTCTACTTGGGGTTGGAATCGTTGGATCCCTAATGGTTTGACAATGTAGATTCAATATGTTGGAATATAAATGCATGTCTTGCTTTGGGTTGTTTGACTTTGCCACCAAGCCAAAAAATTAGATGGGCAGGAACATGGGAAGCATGTACCGGAGTTACAGACAATATGATTCGATCTCCTAGATATAGTTAGCAACTAATGTTGCTATAGGTGTAGAGGGGGGGCTAGCACTAGACGAGGGTAATTGCCCATGAGGTGGGATATGGGAGGGAGGACAGGCTCCATGTGCAGCAAAGGGATTGACCCAGTTCAATAAAAATCTAAGTGCAGGTCATTGCAAACAAGGCAATACAAAACTCTTTAAGGCTCTAATCCAAAGGAGTCTGGTGTTTGCTAGCCATCACCTCATGGGGTGGGGACTATCCCTCCAAGGCCTCCACGGGGGAGGGATCTGCACCTTGGTGATCATGATCATGTTGATCTCGACAACAGATCCAATATATTCTTGGTGCTGGCGAAAAGTACTGTGTTTGACAACAACTTATCTTCAACGAGACATCTCCAAAAGCATGCTTGCAGAGTATATTAACGTGGAATATCATAAAAGATTTCAAAGTGTTTTCACAACCTAATCAAAAGTTACTCATTTCAGAGATGCAGAAGGCTTTGAAGATTTGCCTCAACAACCATTAGTCCCAAAGTACTGGAGGGCTTTTCCTTGATGGACATGCAACATAGCTCCGAGAATGCATATCCACTCGAAATATCCCATCCCATGTAATGTCCAGTTATCATACGAATGAAACCAAAATTTAGAAATTGTTATATTAATCTCTATTCCCTCCCTCCAAAGAGAAACCAGTTTAGGTTGAGTTTGAGACCCATATTCATCTTCAAACTGTGGACATCTGAAAGCTTTATGTTTCTGATTTTAGATTTTGTCAATACTTGTTGGATCTATCGACTAACATATTTCAATTAACTTTTTATTTAAGGGGTTGACATTTAAAATAGAAAAATGGTACTTTTTATTTTTAAAATTTTTTTTTTTAAAAGAACTAGTTAATATGTGTATTTTTTAAATGTTAAAAAAATAATTGCACTAACTAACATGTCTAACGGTAAATGGACAAAATACCATTGGTTATCTCATTATAAAATAAATTTAATTGAGAATAAGAAAAATGGATAATGATAAGGTTATTACCTTCCTACTACATATTTACTATTCTTTTTGTATTTGATTTTTATTAATTTTTTTATTTTACTTAATAGTTAAGAAAATAATTATTAGTAAAATTATATATTTTTTAATTTTTTCTTAATGATTAAAGATGTAAAAAAAAATACTTTAAAAAAATGATAAAAAAATAAAACAACTTCAAATATATTATAAATAATAAATAAATAGTAAGATAATAGTAACTCTATCACGATCCAAGAAAAATATTCATAATAAAAAAAAGTAGCATTGTTTTTAAAAATAAGTTACGTTTGGATGTTGAAGTGAGTTGAGTTGAGATAATAAAATATTGTTAGAATATTATTTATTATTATTATTATTATTTTAGGATTTGAAAAAGTTGAATTGTTTATTATATTTTGTGTTGAGATTTGAAAAATTTGTAATGATGAGTTGAGATGAGTTGAGAGAAATTGTGATTCCAAACGAAGCCAACTTCCAACAATTCCTCTTTGGAACGGATGCGCTGGTTTTTGAGCATTAACACCTTTCAATAGACGTTTGCCACCTCAGCACTCCATTAACTAATTCAATGAGCCGCATCACATGGAATTACAAGTTATATCAGAAGCAATGACTGGCTCGTATCTCCTTTGAAAATACTAGATATTGTTCAATCGGTAGAGCAGCTCCAGGCCGCCGCAAACCATGCCCTCCTTGAGAGTACTGGCATTGGATTCATCAAATTCATTTTTAAAATTTGATGAAAAGTACATGTTTTTCATATATCTAAAATCTCCTTATCCATAACTCCACATTGGATTAGCCATTAGATTCATCAAAATAATAATATAATATTATTTTTTTAATAATATTATTTTTTATAATAAATTTTATAATTACACTAATATATGTTAATTAATAATTTAATTTGATACTTAAATTATTATTAATTGTATTAATTTTTTTTCTCAACCTAATTATCTAACAAACACATTTTAACAATCATTCTTCTACCCAACAAGTAGATGGTGCCAACCATTCTTCTTTTACCAATTTTTTTAGTTACAACTAATAGTCTCTGATTAAGCTGTATAAATAGATCCATCCTCTCATTACTTCCCACTCATCAAAAACCAATATTTCTTCTTTCATTCCATCAAATACACAATTCTCTCAATTCCCTATGGATCCCTTTGAGAGTATTGATCATATAGAAGATGAAGATTATTTTGATCACGAGGAGTATATGATACAAGCAATGGCCCTACATAGACAACAACATGCAGTCGAGGGAGCATCTGCTTCACGTCGTCGTAATTCTCAACCTCGTATGTTCATCCGACGTAATCCATTGGAAGGTCATGAGCGCCTTTGGAATGATTAATTTGCTGAGCCGTCAATATATCCGCCAAACATATTTAGGAGGAGGTTTCGAATGCATCGTAATCTTTTTTTACGCATACATTCTGCAGTTGAAGCTCACGATGATTATTTTGTCCAAAAAAGAGACGCTAGTGGGAGACTTGGATTGTCCTCCCTTCAAAAGATAACTGCAGCAATTAGGATGCTTGCATATGGGGTTACGGCAGATCTTATGGACGAGTATGTAAGAATTGGAGAAAGCACCGCACGGTTGAGTATGAAGAAATTTGTAAAGGCGATCGTGTCAATTTTTGGGGGTGAGTACTTGAGGTCTCCAACCAATAGTGATATAGCGAGGTTACTAGAAGTCGGACAAAACCGTGGGTTTCCAGGAATGTTGGGTAGCATTGATTAGAGATAGTGGCTGCCCAGCCACTAAATACAACTCAAATACAAGTCTTGAATACACAACAACAAGTTCAGAATTAGAGATAGTGGCTGCCCAACCAGTAAATACAACTCAAATACACAACTTGAATACACAACAACAAATTTTTAATTAGAGATAGTGGCTGCCCAGCCACTAAATACACTCAAATACAAGTCTTGAAATCAAACAAGAAGTTCAGAATTAGAGATAGTGGCTGCCCAACCAGTAAATACAACTCAAATACACAACTTGAATACACAACAACAAATTTTTAATTAGAGATAGTGGCTGCCCAGCCACTAAATACACTCAAATACAAGTCTTGAATACACAACAAGTTCAGAATTAGAGATAGTGGCTGCCCAGCCACTAAATACAACTCAGTCTACAGAACTTGGATACACAACAAAAAATTTTTAATTAGAGATAGTGGCTGCCCAGCCACTAAATACAACTCAAATACAAGTCTTGAATACACAACAACAAGTTCAGAATTAGAGATAGTGGCTGCCCAGCCACTAAATACAACTCAAATACACAACTCCACGAGTATAGGCACACGGACCTCACATTACAAGATGCACTTTATTTTTTACTCAAGTGGATCCGTGTAGATTGAACAAGTACAGAGCCTGCAAGTTAAATGTGTATTGCCATTAAGACTATCCCTAGAGGTTGGCTTTCTTAATTTAAGGGAGTTCTTACTCTCAATCACTTTATTTTTATCCCTAGAGGTTGACTGCCCAGCCACTTTATTTTCAATCATTTTTATCTGTATGTTTCAAAACCCTTTTGCATAACTGCCTATACAAGACCTCAAATTTTGAAATATAAGTGGCTCGGGAGTTCTTACTCTCAATAAAAAACAAGGAGGTTCCAGCTTTTGCAAGAAACAATCAACAACATTGTAGGGCTTGGCAAATAACTATTGAAGTGACTGCCCAGCCACTTCAGAACTCAATTACACGTGTTTTTTGCAGCCACTGCCCAGCCACTGCCCAGCCACAAATGTAAATAAGACAACAAAACTCTCCAAATTGAATTTAAAAAAAAAAAAAACTTTCAAGACAGCAATTACCAGTTATAAATGTGTGCAAAAGTACACAAACAAATATATAAGCATGAACAATACCTTGCTATCTGAATCACCAGTTATAAAGCCATCAGACCCACAGAAAAAAGACTCTGTCTAGGCTTAATATACACAATCAAAACTTAACAAAATTTGATTTCCTAAAGACAGCAATTAAAACTTCATGGACAGAGAGCTCTAAAACTTAATACACAATCAGCATATATCTTCAATATTAGGCATGGATGGCAGGTACAGAGAGCTCTAAAAGTTCTAGTCATGGACGGCATAGACAGAGAGCTCTAAAAGCAACATATATCTTGGCAAGAACAGAACATTGACAACCTCCCAGAAATGGGGCCGAATCCCCTCCTCCACCATCTAAACTAACATGAAGATCATATAAATTCATACAAAATCAATTCGGCCCCAAGAAAAAGGTCATATAAAATCATATAAATAATCATGCAAAATTTTTCATACATGCATATATGATTAATATATATATATATATATATATATATATATATATACTAGTGGTGATAAACGTGCAAAGCACGTTTGCCACATCTATCAAATTAAAAAAAAAAATAAAATATAACTTTGAATATTAAAATATTTTAATGTATAAAAATAAAATTATTATTTATTTATGTTCATCATTTATTATGAAATTTAAATTATATTAAAAATTCAAATTAATTAGATAATTTTTTTTCTTAAAAATGTACAGTAAAATTTTATTATTTATTTAATGATAAAAAATTAGTATTTTAATTATCTATTTTATGTTAGTTTAAATCAATATTTAAACTTCTATCGTTAGATTAAATCTGAAAATTAAAGATGAAGAGTTGTAATTTAAAACCTATAAATCAATATTTTTCCCTACCTTTCATTTCTCTCTCTCTTTCATTCCCCACGCATAATTGTGGTATTACGTCGCACATTGACATTCACACAGACGAACCTAAAAAGAAACAAAAAAACAAAACAAACATGAAAAAAAAAAAAAAAAACCTCTTTACTGTTCATAACAGTAATGAACAGTATATGAATATGCGAAAAAAAAAATCACACAGCTTATTTACTGTTCATTACTGTTGATTAACAGTAATATGATAGCCTCTTTTAAGATATCGACAAATATATATATATATATATATATATATAAATTGAAGTTAATTTTAAGTGTATGATAGAATATTTATATTTTAATTATCTATTTTATGTTAGTTTAAATCAATATTTAAACTTCTACCGTTAGATTAAATCTGAAGATTAAAAATGATATATCACTTTTAGTATTACTCTATAAAAGTCTAAATAACTTAAATAAAAATCTAAAAAATACTTATCACACAAATTTGATCCAATCAATTCAATTATATATACTTGCTTTTACAAATTCTAATATAATCACTAAAAATTCAAGAATTATAAATAACAATTACATAACAATTCGACTATAAAGCAAGCATTTGACAGAAGTAATAATTTATTTTACTCTTTAGATAAATACAAAAAAAAGTCTATTTAAAGAGAAAGAGATAATATAAACATTTGCGGAAAAAAACATGCGAAAAAAAAAAAAAAACTTTACACTGTTTATTATTGTTGATGAACGGTAATAAAGGTAATATAAACAATTGTAAAAAAAAAAAAAAAAAAAAAAAAAAAAAACTCTACACTGTTCATTACTGTTGATGAACAGTAACATCAACAGTAATAAACAGTACCTGCATAGCCACTTTTAAGTTATAGCGCAAGGCGCAGATATGAGAGAGTGAACTCACGGAGATGGAGAACGTTGGGAGCAAAGGGAGAAATGATCGGCGACGGTGTGCCTATGGAGGTGATGGAGGTGGTGTTTCACCTGAAACACCTTGTACGCACTTCAACATCTGCTTCACGAAGATTCACGGGTCACTTTCTCGGCAAAGTTTATGATACAAGCTTCGGGAAAAACAGGAGGAAACGGAAGGAAGAAACAGAGAGGAAGAAAGGGAGCGGAAGAAAGAAAGGGAGAGGAAGAATCGAAACGGGAAGTCGAGATTTGGGGGTTTCGGGGTGGAGAAGAAAACAGAGAAGAGAGGGAAGACGGTTTGCCAGATTCGGGAAGAAAGAAAGGGAGAGGAGAGGAAGAAAGAAAGGGAGAGGAAGAATCGGAAATGGGTTTGAGGATTTCAGGATTCCGGGGTAGAGGAAGAAGGAAGAGAAAAGGGGGAAGAAAGAACTGGAGATGCGTCGATTCGAGAAGAAAGAAAAGGAGAGGAAAGGAAGAAGGAAAGGAGAGGAATCGAAAGGGATTGGAGATTTGGGGATTTCGGGGGTAGAGGAAGAATGCAGAATAGAGAGGGAAGAGAGCGGCTTTTGCGTGCGAAATAATTGTTTCCTAATAAAATAACCGTATAGATGTTGAATAGTAGGTCGCTAAATTTGGCGATTGAAGAGACTTCACTGTAGCTAAAAGTTTAAGATTTAAGGAAAAGGTGAATTCAATGCAGAGTATTTTTCATTAAATTCTTCAAATTATGGGCATGCCAGTGCTCTGATGAAGAAACTCCACGGAAAAGCTTGCGTACAGCATGTCTCAAAGAAGGCGCACAATTTTTCAACCACTTCCCTTACTTTGCTATCCATCGATGCCAAGTCCTTAAAAACACCAATATGAAACTCAACTCGGGCAAGCCACTATTCGATGAAGGTGTCGCTGGGGTACAATCTTCACCCTCTGCCGAATCTGCATCTATTTATTTGAATTTTTTGAGTTCTTCTTTGTTCTCAGAAGCTGTAGATCGTCGTCTCTCTTTATCTAATGCCTTCCTGATCTTCTCCCTTCTCTCCGGTTTAATAGACAAAGCTCCGTTCGTTTTCTTGTCCTTTATTTTCTTCCTCTCCAAAGGATTCGAAACAACGTATCTTTATGATCCTTCATTTCCTCCTCCACTAAGCTGAAATTTCTCTTCTTACTACTCATTTAGTCCAAAATTTTTAATTTATTTATAAATTAACGTGCATAACAGTACAATAGAAAAGCATTCACTAAAGTCCCAAATTGGAGGGTCATGGGTGTGGGCAACGGCGATGAGCGGCTTCGGAGAGAGGGTGCGCATGGGTCTGGGAGAGAGGAGAGAGGACAGGGTCTGTGTCAAGTGGGTGTTTTTGGGAGCACATCCAACTAAAGATATTCTCAACTTCCAATACTAGACCTTTGGAGGGACTGCAATGATGATATTGTTCTGGACAGCCGGCGGCGTGCAAACAGCTCTGTGGGCAACATAGGGCTGCTGCTGAGGCTGCTGCAGAATTTCAGTGATACGAAATATTGGATAAAATAATAGAAGAATAAATATAAATAAAAGTTATTATTAGAAATATTTATTTTACATAATATAATATTATTTAGATTATATATTTTTTTAAATGAATGTTGAGAATAATTAATTAAAAACAATTATGTAGTGAGTATAAAATATATATTATTATAATAATTTTTTTTTAATATTACTCATAATAGAAATATAGAATAAAATTATATATTTTTAAATAGTATATAAAATGTGTGATTACGATTCGCTATAAAGATAGTGTAATAAATTAAAAATCGAAAAAGTCAACCAGAGCCTCTACATTCAACCAATCAGATTAATATATAACAGATAATTAATTAATTGAGTCCAAGACTGTATAAGTCGTCACAAATTAGCTAAAATAATTATGATAAAAATATTTTAAATTTGGAGTTGTTGGAATCTTTGACTACCAAGGGTATTGATCTTCACTGACCTTTGTTTTAACAGAAGTCCTATATGCACAGTGCGCAATTTTGAGGACCTAAAAAAACCTCCAACGAGGAAATTACAGGAGTGATTGACAAAAAAGAAAATTAATATTCCAAATACTTTTATAATTATAAAAATAGACAATATGTTGACACTACTGCATTTAAAAGACTGAAGTCCTCAGCATCGATCTGCCTACTATTTCTGGATTTTTTTTTTTTTATATATTTGAATAATGAGATGAAATGAGATGATTTATAAATCAAATAATATTAGTTTCAGCCAGTTTGGGATCATCTAAAGCATATCATAGTAAAATGATAAAAATATCCTCAGAACAAAACTCACTTTTCTCTCATTTCATACATTTCATTTTTGAAATTCCTATCTCTCCTTCCCCGTCGCCCTTCCTCCACCTTATCTCCACTGCCTAAATTTGAAATAGTATCTAGCGGGCCTTAAGAGAGAGTTGATGAAAGAGTGAAAGAGTTTATGAGATTGATAGGGAGGTTCGTGGTGGATGGGTCTGCGAGAGGTGGTCGCTGGTGTGAGGTGGTGGTGGTGCGGTGGCCTGAGTGGCCACATGCGGCGGCGCAAAGGAAGAGAAATGGATGAAATTGTTGAGTTACCGCATGGGAGAGAGAGGACTACGCGTGGGAGAGATCAATGGCGGCTGACTTGGTCGATGACGTGAGAGGGAGTCGCCGTTGGTGGCAGCGCACGGCAACGCGGGGTTGAGCTGAAGGAGAATAAGGTGGAAGCTTCCGTCAGGCTGAGAGAGCTGATGAGAAAGAGAATGGTAGATGAATTTGAGTGATTACCTTTTGAATTTTTTTTTTTTAAATGTAGTCATGTCACGTGTGCTACGGATCAGCCACTATTTTATAAAATAATAGTAAAATAATTATAAATAGTAGTAAAATGATTTTAGTTAAAATATTTTATGAAATTTTGAAAAATGAAAAAAAAAAAGTTGAATACAAATATTATAAAATTAAAATATTATTATAATATTTTTTTATTTTGGGATTTAAAAAAATTGAATTACTTTTTATGTTTTATTTAAAAATTTAAAAAAATTATAATGATTAGATAAAATAATTAAAAAATTATTATGTTTGTAGTATTTGAAATCTTTAAATTTTAAAATGAGACGAGAGGAGAGGCTTTTGGCCTTAATTGCATGAAATGTTTGAGAAACATGATTGTTGAGAATTTCAATCCACTAGAAATTAGTCCATGAAACTGGATTCGTTTAGATAGTAAAATGAGTTAATATAAGATAAAATAGATTTAAATGAGTTGAATAAAATATTATTTTTTAAAAAATTAAATTTTAAAAAATAATAATAATAAATTAAATTAAAATAATTTTTATATGGAAACGAGAACTTTAAAAGTTCCTTGCCTTGCATGATGAGCTAAGTCAGGACTCCAGCAGTCCAGCTCCTGTAATGCAATAGTACTAGAGTGAACATTTGAAGGGTAATTAACTTCAATTATTTGTAGTAGTCACTCGTTGGCCTGCATTTATTTTTAGCTCTCAGTTTTGACTTTGTGGAGCTCTCTCTGACCTACCCCCACCAACCATAGCCCCCCATTTGTCACCAAACAATGCAAACATATACCGTACCACTCACCACTGGCCTTCTTCTTTGTGTCAAACATACAACTCAAAAGAACCAACCTACCACTAAAGGCTTCACTTGGTTCATGTACTTGGCAACACCAAATTGTGAAAGTTTCGTTGGGCTCTGAAGATATGCATCTGCTACTTGTCGATAGTGAACGTGTTTTATTTTATTATTATAATTTTTTAAAATTTTTATACAAAATATAATAAACAGTTCAATATTTTTAAATTCTAAAACAATAATAATATTAAAAAATAATATTTTATTCAACTTTCATCTAAAATTATCTCATCTCATCTCATCTCATCTCTCTATCTAAACCGTACCTAAGTCAATAGTTTTGTATTAGATAGAATTCAGACTTGCAAGTGATTTCTTTTGGGTATCAACTCCTGCTTGTTGTGTGAAGAGAAATACTTATACGACTTTCTATATTTGATTTATTTAGTGAATATGACGCATTTTAAATGACTTTAGATAAACTTATACTCAGATGAAAGATCACTTAAAACATAACATATCAATTTAATTCTCTCGTGAGGATTAAATAGATGTCTCGAGTCTACATCACATCTTTTTGTATTCATCTACAAATCGTTATCGATCGGATGGTTCAACAATAGCCCCGATTTTTGTATCTCACTCTCTTGTCATACCCTTGAAATTTCTAACTTTCTAGTACATTTTGTATTCCTATATGCATCATTACGAGAGTAGTTGAACAAGACTGATCTATTCATCTATCTTATTCACTTGTCGTATATTAAAATTTTCCATTATTTCTAACCCTTTTGATCTTCATATCTTGTATGCTTGGTGGATGTCATGACTAAAACTTTCTTAATTTAATTACATGATCATGACAATTATGTCCTAAATTTCTTGCATCGACCTGTTCTTAGGGGTAGGTAATTGGTAGTTAGCTAGAAAAGGTGCATGCAGTAATTCAACTCGTGAAGATCGATCAGAATGACTTCCACCACAGGCCATTATATTGTGTCTACACAAAGCATTACATTTGCTTTGAAATGCATAAAGCATGCAACAAACGTCTTCACATTCTAAAATACAACTCATTTCAGGGTACGAAAACTGGCAGACATGGAAATTAGCCATTTTAGGGTAGGTTTGGATTCAGATATGAGGTACGATAATTTTAAATAAAAGATAAAAATTAAAAAAAATATCGTCAAAATATTATATTTTTTAATATTATTATTGTTTTAAAATTTAAAAATATTAAATTATTTATTATATTTTGTATGAAAAATTAAAAAAATTATAATGATGATACGAGATAATATGAAATACTTTTTGAATCCAACCAGGATAAAAGGCATCATAAAAAGAAATTCGCTCGTGAGTTTGTCACTTCAAACTTATCACTAGTGTAATTATACCTTTTTTTTCGTCAATTTTTTTTAAATATTTCTTAAACAACTTTAAACATTTTTTAAAAACAAATATATATATATATATATATCACTTTATTAATAATTAACTTTTTAGCTATTAAAAAAAAAAAAACAAAATAAAATATCCAAATAAGAGACAAACTCATCTCATGAGACAAGTATCGTTCTTCAAAAAATAAGACCTGCCCGACGAAGAAATCATGTGTCAAAAGGACAGATCATATACGTACGTACCAAGAAACCCTAAAGTGCATGGCACCAAAGCTCTAGGGTCGATGTACGTATGATCGATGTTCATTATTCTCTTCTTTAGTTAGCTTTTATGCCATCTTTATCTTATAAAGCATAGTAATTTTTTAAAAGGTTATTTTGCTTTAGTTTTTTTATACAAATTATAAGAGATGTTTTAGTAATTACTATTAAAGTAATCTATTGTTTCCGCGTTGAGAAGTAATATAGCGGCCATAATTTTTTTTAATAAAAATAAATTCATAAATTAATGTGACTAATTTATATAATAAATACACTTGACATGTCACATACTTTAAAATAAAAATAATTTTTTAATCTAACATATTACGTCAAATTATATCAATTTATAAATTTACTTTTATAAAATTTTACTGTTACGAAAACATTTATCTTCTTCATTTAAGATCCTTTACTCGTACATAAAACTGGAAATATTGATCCAATTAAAAAAAAGATTAATGTCTCGTAATTTCACAATCCAATTATGTCTTGTAATTTTGATTCTTCGTCAAGAAAGAATATTTCCATATCAAAACTATGCAGTCTTTGACCTAAAAAAAAAATCTAACATTTTAGGATAACAAAATTAAAAAAAAATCTCAATAATTATAATTTATTTCTAAAAAAGATTCTTTATACTTGTTCATGTAATAGACACTACATAGAGTTTTATTTTTTTCATTATTATTCTTCTTCAAAATTGAATCATTAGCGAAAAATAGTGTGAAATTATCACAGAAAATCATAGAAATGATTTACAAGTTTTAAATAGATAAATTTTATATAAGTCTTTATAAAACAAAGTGAATCACATCTAAAGAAGTGTAAAAAAATTATTTTTTATTAGTGAGACTAATTTTTTTATAAAATTTTTATATAATTATATAAATCTAGTCTATTTGATACTTATATATTACTTTTAAAAAAATAAAGTGGTCAACTTAAAAGGACGATGCTACAGCCATTGACAAATTCTATCAAAAATTTGTCCCGATCATGCCATTTGACCATTTTGTTTTGTTTTGATTTGTGTTCATTTAATTTATTTTTATATTTTTAAACATATTTTTTAAAAAATTTATAATATTATTAAAAAATACTTTATTAAATAAAATAAATAAACAGAAGACCCACTGTGTGGACAAATCAGCGGGATACCAAGCATTCTCCCAACTAAAACTAGTCAACTTTTCAATTACCAATGTTTTGTCAAAGGTGGTGCTAGCGGGCCAGCACTCGTTGGCATAAATGTATTATGTATGATAAAATCTACTTTGCCTCTCTCATTTGACCGCTCAAGTTCATTGTTAATCAAATTTTTTTTTATTTAATGATTAAAGAAATAATTTTAAGTATATTAATATATATTTTTTTATTTTTTTTAAAAAATTTAAATATATTTAAAAAATATAAAAAAAGATAAAAAAAAAAAAAAAAAAACCTGGACAGTACTCCCTACAGTAGAGTGAGATGGCATAATAGCCCACTCTAAATATAAAATTTGTTTTTATTATTAATTTTTTGCAAATATTTTTTTAATATTTTTAATTATTAAGAAACATCAAAAAAATATATAACTTATCTAATAATCAATTTATTAATCACTAAGTAAAATTAAAAAATTAAAAATTAAAATATTCTAATGATAACTTTGAACAATAACATTGTCTCGTTTAAATTAATTAAGATGATTTATAAATAATAAAATCAAAAATTATTTAAAAAATTAAAAAATTAATTATATTTTATATAAAAATTTATAAAATTTATAAAAATAAAATAAAATAAATTAAGATGTACTTCTAATCCAAACCCGGACTAAGAAGTTAAATAGCATTTTCCTTTTGTCAACCCTCCTAAAAAAATACACCCAATAAATAAATAAAATAATCAAAAAAAGAAAAGAAAGCAATGGCTCGATACCTTCCTTCCAAGGCATCCAAAGCACCGTCACCATCACAGCAAGCACAAGCAGCAGTGTAACCCAAGAGTTCTCACTTCTCAAACTCTCTCTCTCTCTCTCTGTGAAAAAGCCTTTCTCTTTTTCTTTTCTCTCCAATCTTTGTACTGATTCAGAGTCCAATTCCATTCCAAAATGCCGGACGCAGATGGCTCCTCCAAACCCCCACAAATCTCTGATATGTTCCAGAAATTCGCCCAGGCTTTCAAGTCCAAGACCTTCGAGTTCTTCGCCGAAATCGAAGCCGTCGAAGACTCCGACGGTTTTTCCCTCCTTGACTCCGCCGAAGAAGTCATCACGGACCAGAAGGTCGTTGTAATCAAGCCTGATCCAATTTACGGTCCCTCCGTGCCCGAACAGCCATCATTATCACCACCACGGTCGGTGATGCCATGGCCATTGAACCGGACCCAGAACAAAACCATTAATACCCGTCTCACTCAGACCGTAATTTCTTCCATTTTTGCGACAGTTTCCTCTTTTGAAGCTTCGTACTTTCAGTTACAGGCTGCCCATGTTCCGTTTGCTGAGGAAAACGTGAAGGACGCGGATAGAGCCTTGGTCTCACACCTTCAAAGGCTGTCTGAATTCAAGCAGTTCTATAAAGATTGTTGTAGAAACCAGGATTTTGGTGATGATTTGCCGATTGGGTCTTGCTTGGAAGCTCGGGTGGAAGAGAATCAAAGCAAGCTGCGTATACTCGGGAACGTCTCGAATCGGTTACAGTCGGAGATTGATCAGAAAGATAACCAGGTTCTGGCTTTGAAGAAGAAGTTGGGGGAGATTCAGAAGTCCAATTTTGAGTTGTCAAAGAGGTTGTCTGGTAACTTGAATTCATCTTATGATGTTTTGTTGTCGGTTAGAGTATTTGATTCTGTGTTACTTGATGCCTGTAGAGCAACACATAGGTTTACGAAGATTTTGATTGAATTGATGAGGAAAGCTATGTGGGATTTGGGTTTGGCAGCCAATTCTGTATATGCGGATATCGAGTACGCAAAAGAAGGACATAATCGGTATGCCTTTCTGTCGTATGTCTCTTTATTGATGTTTAAAGGATTTCATTTGGATGGCTTTGGAGTGGGCGAGAATGAAATTGTGTGCAATGGGCATGTTTTGAATTCCGAAAAGAATAGTAGTTCTTTGAAGCAATTGCTCGAGCACGTATCTAGCAATCCTGTGGAGTTGCTGAGTATGAATCGGAAGTGTGAATTTGCTAACTTTTGTGAGACTAAGTATCAGGAGCTTATCCACCCTACCATGGAATCATCGATTTTCAGTAATTTGGACCGAAATGAAACAATATTGAATTCGTGGAAATCATTGAGCGTGTTCTACGATTCATTTGTGAGAATGGCGAGCTCGATATGGACTTTGCATAAGTTGGCGTTTTCATTTGATCCTGTTGTTGAGATTTTTAAAGCGGAGAGGGGTATGGATTTCTCGATGGTGTACATGGAAGATGTCACAAGGAGATTTATATTGCCATGTAAAACAAGAGCAAAGGTGGGGTTCACTGTGGTTCCGGGTTTTAAAATTGGAAGGACAATAATTCAGTCTCAGGTTTATTTGAGTGGCCTGAAATATAGGGAGTAGTACTCCATGGTTCTGGTTTAGGTAATCATGGCAATGGTAATGGACAGAACAGTTTTATTCAGTGATCCAAAACCAGTTGTTTTGGTTTTTGTTTCATAGGCTTCTTTTCTGGTCAAGGTTTCGTGATTGAATTCCATGAATTCAACATTGGAAATGTACAAATCAAAGAATGCACATCTCTTTCACTCTGGCTTAGAAGGAAAGACCTTGAAACACACAGGTATCACAGCCTCTTGCTATGCTGCTGAAGTGGGAGCTACTGGGGGTATAGCTGCTTCTTTTTTGGCTATCTTGTGATCGGTAGCTGTGATTCTGTCTGGTTTGTGAATTTGGTTTTCCTTATTTATGTTTAACTCATATATATGTAGAGTAAAATGTATAGAACCTTGTTTTTCTTTTTCTCCCCTATTTTTCTTAGGTTCATCAGACACAAATACATTCTGAATTTGTATCTTAATCAGCCACTCTAACAACTAATCATAGTGTTGACTTTCAATTGTAAACTGTTACTGCATGAGGGAATGATGCTATTCACCATCGTGTATGATATCATTACTATATACACTCTTGAGAAAAGAATTTTCTTACTTGGTCTGAATGACAGAAGGAACATTGCATGTCTACCACCTTCTGGTCCCAAATTTGTCTGTGATATGGGGACTCAAGATGTTGGACTCCTTGTGTTTTGCACCGGCCGGGGTTTAATCGGGTAAAAGACATGTTTGCATGATCCCGGGGTTCCTCATCATAAAAAAGAAATGTTTTGCCTCAGAGGATCCAGAAATCATAGCTCTTGTTTTATATCTCACACTGGCTTTGCTTCTTTGCGAATAATTCACCTGTTTAAACTCAGTTGTAGAGACATATGTGTTGATTTAATTTCTCACTGCAGGGTATCCTTATTCTGTCTGTTCTTCATAGTTTAAAGCCTGTGATGTTTGCCTCGGCCTGGGTCTTTTTGTTGGGTATAGGGAGACCACTTCCAATGTTCTTTTTTACTATTATTACAGTCCAATCTTTTCATGAACTTCAATCATTTTCTGAAGCCTTCAGACATTCTTGCTGGTGAGATGCTACATAGGGAGATATCAAGCCTTTGACATTTATTTGATATAGTTGATCAAGCAAAGCATAAAGGAGATGGCTTGGTTAATTAGAGCCTTATTTTTTTTTTCCCTTTGGCAAAGTTTAAGCACAATATGTTTCTCTTTCTTTCTTCCTCACTTCTTTTTTGTGTAACAATGTATTCTTATATATTTCTTTTCCAAACATCGCAAAACAATTATTATCTAAACACAAAACCCAATACAACTTTCCCAAGCTTCCAAATAAAGCACAAAAAATAAAACAACTGTTTCAAATTTTATAACAAAAATTATATTATCTAAATAATTTTTTAACTTTATAATATTTTTATTCAATTTTTTCTCTTTCATTTCTCAAAATTTAATAAAACATATTAGCTCAAATCATTTTCCCGCTATTCACAAACCATTTTACTACTTTTCAAGGGACCATTGAGCTTTTTTATTGCACGTCTTCTTTTCATGGATTAGGCTTTGATCGAATGTTTGCGAGTCTCAAATATAGCCCAAATAATTAGCCGAAGGCAAAGCCCATAAGCTTATTTAAGTTCTGAGATGCAACCCAACAAAGTCGGTGTTCTATGTGGGCTTTGTTCCCATTCTCATACAACTGACCACTCATCACAAATATTCAAGCCCAATAAAATCTTTAATTAATTCTTATTGATTTTTAACGTATCATTATTTTGAAGAAAAATCGCAGATTATCCATGAAATTGCCAATAAAGTTAATTGCCAACGTTATCCCTTGATCACCTCCAAATTGTATACAGTAATTTAACCCCTTGTTAAAATTATAACGTTGACTTTGAGATTGACCTTTTAAAACTATATTATCTAAAAAGGCTGTGCATGGATCTTAAATGGAATCGAGATCCGTCCATGAGTTGAGTGAAAAGGATGTTAAAGTTTTCTCCAAATTCTTCTTTAATTTATCTTTATTATTAATAATATTATTATTATTATTATTTGTGGTTGATTCTTTTTATTTGCAAGATACAATTTCATCTAAAATATTATATGTTGACTGTTTAAATTTATTTTTTGAGGTTGTAGAAAAAGCTCAAATTCATATGAAATTATCGTATCCTTTTTTTCAGTCACTATCTCAATTAATGGTATATATGCTTACCTGAGGGACACGCTTTTATAATACTTATCATGTGACGTCTGATCATTAGCCCATATTTTGTTTTAGAAAAAAAATCAGATGAAACACTTAAATTTAAATAGATTTCAAATAAATAAAAATATTTTATATATGGTCTCTACCACGTGCATTGTGATTCTAGATTAGAGTCTAGATCAACATATCATGACCTATTACAAGAAAAATAAGCATTTGTGACAGATTATTTGTGACGATGATGACTATTTGCGACAAGACAAACTCATTTTGATAGGAAATAATTATTTTTGTTGAAAATGACTAGTCACAAATAAACAATTTTCTTATAGTGTATATATATACACACTTACATTCCACCACTAATAAAATGAGGGTACATATATAAAAATCTTGTCACATAAGCTATTATTGATGTTCGTGTTGTGACAATTATAAAGTAGAGAATGAGTAATATTATTGATACATTTCTCAAACTCTATAAGTGTATTGATGCAAACTAGAAAGAAGTGAGAATTATATTTTATAAATGGAAAAGAATATTGATCGATAACATTGGTTTAATCTTTTGTATACATAATGTGTATATATATATGAATTGGATTAATATTTAAATTAGAATATATAGATAAGATCAAAGATTTGATTAAGTATTATTTCAAAAGTATGATATCTTAACACCAAATGAAGCATGATATATTTTGATCTTCCTATAATTGTTAAAAAAACAAAGAAAAAGTGTCTTTATGTATATAATATTATACTTCTCTATGACCTCACTCACCTGATCCTATACTCTTACAAATAATAATGCCGGCATTGTTATAATATATATTAATCTCTAATGATAACTAATTTATAGGGATTTTATATACCTTTAATTAATAGCACACAGGATTATATATAATATATATAATTCATATTTGATGTAACATTAATATAATATATAAAATAATTAAATTTATCTTTTTCCGTCAATTTAAATTTTTGAGCAAAGTGGTGATTTAATACTTACAAAAATAAATTATAAAAAAAAAGAACCGCTACAGATACAAAAAAATTACACAAAGTAAACCCACAAATTGATATGGCTTCATAGAATCCGTTAGATTTAGGTTGTGTTTGGATGTTGAAGTGAGTTGAGTTGAGTTGAGTTGAGATGATAAAATATTGTTAGAATATTATTTTTTAATATTATTATTATTTTAGAATTTGAAAAAATTGAATTGTTTATTATATTTTGTGTTGGAATTTGAAAAAGTTGTAATGATGAGTTGAGATGAGTTGAGAGAAGTTAAGGAACCAAACGAAGCCTTACTTTATGATAAAGTAACTTTACAATCTAACGTATCACATAAGTCATATCAGTTTGTATGTTTATTTTTGTATAATTACTTTCTGTTTAAAGTATTTTCCTAAAAAAAAAACCCTTAAAATACTTGACAGTAGTACTAGCTAGTGATTAGAGACCAAGTTTAGACTGGACGTAATTATATATAATTAAGAACATGATGATCATCAAGTAGCTAGCGTTCAGAGTGCTCTCCCCCTTGCACGTACGTACGTATACAACATAAACCAATTAGGAACCCAAAGTTTAGATAATTGAACAGTCCGATCGATAGATTAGAAGAAATTTAAGAACAAGATTCTAAGTAGTTTCAAACATGAGCTAGCACGGTTCAAGAAGAGATGGAACACAAATTAATTCCTAGTAGCTAGGGGAGACACCCACATTTGCAGGAGCCAAAAATCCATCTTTCATCAGCACGTCCTCTCCTTCCTACATGACAAACCCAAAAACATCATTGGCTCAAAGATCCAAAGCTAGCTAGCTTTGAGATAATATTGATCATCATGTCAAGTTTACTTTTACTTGTATGATCTGCGATCATGATGATCAACCATGCATGTGTATATATATATATATATATATATATATAAAAGTACAGATCGAAGAGATCAGCTAGGAGATGATCATCTAGCTAGATCATTAGGGTTTAGAGTACCTGCTGACGCACGACGTTAGTTCTTTTCACGGGTTGATCAGGCATAAGTCCGAAGTGGATGTGTGGGAAGTGGGCCCACTGAAAGTAACGAGACAAAGGAATTACCATTAAATTGAAAAATCCTTTCGAGGTATTATTGTAAAAAGTACTTGTATTAATATATAATAATTAAACCATGTAATATTCCTTGCATGGTTGTATTAATTTAGTAAGTAGAATGAAACCAGAGTCCTGAAAAAGATCAAGTCACAGGAAAGAAAGAGTTGGAATTTTCTTGGATCTCACGTTCTTTGCAGCAGCACTAAAGGCCTCTCTGTGGCTTATATCAGGATTCCCCGCTTTAATTCGTTGGATCTCGTCCCTGTAGATCATTGAATAATTAATGTCAAAGTCATGCATATTCTTCGCAGAAGCATTAATCAAGTTCCACAGCATATATATATACCCAAAAAAAAAAAAACAACAAAATTATAAGTTGATTGTACACATAATTAAGATTGATACAAGAGAAATGCTGAAAGTGTAGGTTATAATTAGGTATTATACAAGCATCAAGTTCAGAAGTTCTTACTTGATGAAGCGGTTGTAGGCAGATGGGACTCTCTGTCTCTTCTCCGGAGCTGGAAATGGAGAATACAAACATTATATTCCACGGACAGAACAAGAGACAGACACATTACAATCATTTCGCTGGCATTTTCTCTGACTTTTGAGCTTAATTTCACTCTCTCTCCTTCTATGTCATTACTTCATCATCATCATCTCAAACAATCCATTTCCTTCTCCTAGATTCTACACTATATTTCCGGGGGAAATTCTCTCTCTCTCTCTCTCTCTCTCTCTCTCTCTCTCACAAACAAAATTAAAGACAACAAGCATTTTGAACATTAGTGGTATATAAAGAACAAACTAAAAGACGGAAGATCAAAAGAAAATTTCGAGGACCCATTTAAGAACAAATCAAAGATCGTTTCTGTGTTCTTTGATTACTTCTATAATGTTTATTTTTGGGGGAGTTGTGGTGTAAGAACAAGTCCACGATGCGGCGCTGACTCGAGATAAAAACATAAAAGTTGTGGAGGATTATATATAGGGTTTGGTGTCCGTAAAGTAGATAAGATGAAATTAGTTCAAATTTAAAACCGTTGAAGAATAATTAATGTAGCTACACATGCAGATCTAAAATGGGTATCATTTGCTACTACTAGAAAAACCTGGAAAAACTTGAAGAAGATGAATATAGGCCTTTGATAACCGCACGAAAGATTCTTTCAGCTTGCCGCGCCCAGACCAAGAAATGCTCGGATTTCGTTGGGAGTAAGCTTCAAAGGCCATCGCAGTCTTAACTTTTTCAAACTTTTTTCTTGATTTTGCCAAATACCACAGTTTAATAAAAAGGCTTGGGGTGCGAAGTTTAAAATTTCAGTACCCCCAAAAAGTAATAACAATAAAGTCATGGACTCGAAAAGCCATTGAAGTAGCTGCTTATATATATATAGATCATGCATGGTAGTAAAAGGCCAAGTACTGGGAGACCTCAAAGAAACAATATAAATAAAAGAATTAAAAACCTCCCTTCCTGTAACTACTAATATGCACTTGGATTGCTAGAAGATCATCTCAACATGAAAGAAACAGCTTGAGTGCAGGAAATCTCACGTCTAGTAACGATTAGAGGTTTAGGGGTCTCCTCTTGAGCTCCTCGAGCAGGCGGAACTAATTCATTTGGGTTGGGCTGATTGATCATAATGTTCGACGGAGAGCTTCGGATACCCTCCTGATGATATATAATTCCCAGTTAATACCACCAACAATGTGTTACATATTGGAATTCGAACACGGAATATAGATGCAACAATAGCTCAAATAAACTAAAAACAAAAATATTCAGTTTTTATACTTGAAACCCTAAAAGAATTTAATATACCAGGAGATTTTGAGGAGTGAAGAAAGTATGTCCTAGATGAAGCTGGTTTGCTGCAGGAAGAAGCAGGCCGCGCATGTTCACGGACAGGAGGTTGGTGCAGTGGCCACATCGAACTGTGACGGTCTTAAACATACTACTGCAGGGAACACTCACCTAAACACTCACCCCAAAACCAGAAGAAGAAGAAGTAAAGGGGCAAAGCATAAATCAAATCAGGAAGAAAGAGAGATTAGAAAGATCAGAGAGAGAGAAGGATACCGCCAGGACAGTGTCGCAGAAGTTGCAATGGACATAACACAGCTGATCGGAGGGGGAGAGGTTGTCCGGAGAAAAGGCAGCGGAAGAGGCAGACATTTTTGTTGATTCCCTCTCAGCCTTTTTTATTTGATTGATTGATGGGATTGACTGACCAGCGGGAATTTGAGGATAGACAGATAAACCTCCGTTGGATCTGATCTTGTTGATTTACTGTCAAGGAAGACTAGCTAGGAAGAAGAAAGAGAAAGGGAGATGCCACTATATATAATAGAATAGGCCATGGAAGAGGCCGCTTGGAAATTAAATGGTTTATTGTTTTGCTTGGTATTTGATAGTTGATGTATTTATCATGTACGTAAAAATTGCCAGTGAATCATAAACACAGGAGAGAGAGAGAGAGAGAGAGAGAGAGAGAGAGAGATGTAATAAACGGCCGAGGTAAATAAGGAAGGAAATGTATGGTTGGCATTCCCAATGGATGAGAGAGAGAGAGAGAGAGAGAGAGAGAGAGAGAGACAGGCAGAGGCGGCAGAGGTGGGGGAGATGAAGAGGAGAAAGGGACATTTGCATGGGAGATTAGCTTTGGCTCATTCACCTGTTGTTTTCACAGTTAAGAGGTTGTGAAGGCTTTTCTTGGTTTCCTACAATTCCATTTCGTGTTTGTTCTCGAGCCTCACTACTTTTCCCCCCTCTTTTTTCCTTTTCCATCTGGTACATTGGTTAGATAAAGCCTTAAATAACGGGCATCTATATATACATACATACATACATATATTATGCCGTGCCTGGATATGTACGAGAAAAAAAAAATTCTATTTATCATATTCTCAACTTTCCATATTGTAACATTAAAGGATTGGTCCACAATTGAAACATAACAAATAGTTAGTATCATATCATATAATGATAAGAAGATAATAGTAAAAAGGATGGTGAGAAGCGTTACTCTATATATTAAGAAAAATAAATATAAAAAGAGAGGAGAGGACATAAAAAGATTATAGAAAAGTAAACCTACAAACTCAAGTAACTTCATATGATCTGTTAGATCTATTTTATAATAAAAATAATTTTACAATCTAACAATTGCATCAAGCTAGTACATGAGTTTACTTTTATATAATTTTTTTGTAGCTAAATTATTTCTCTAAAAAAAAATTGATAAATGTGTATATACATATCATGTACATAGCATATAAAGTTCTCACTAGTAACAACGGATCCACAAAATTTATCTTTGGGACAAATAATTATCATAATAGTTGACAATCTTTGCATATTTTTTTTCTCATAACGTTTACCCATAATAAAATAAAGAGAAATAATAATTGCAATCGTAAGCATGTGCAAAAGTCACGCAATCATTTTAAAAAAATAATAATAAATACGAGATCCTGATCATGAAAAGAAAATTAATTTTTTAATAGTGGACCATACTTTTTTTCAAAGCGACTGCACGGTACTTGCGCACTCCACGACTATACGTAACATTACTCCAAAATAATATTATAACACGATTCAAAATATAAAATTATTATCAATATATCAATTTAGAAATTTTTAGGACACGTTGTACATATTAATTCTAGCTTTTCCTCGAGTACCCTAGCTTTAAGTACATTTTTCCTTAGCCTTGAATGCATCGATCAAGATTTTTCTTAAAAAGGAAAAATCCTTTTTCCTAATTTGTGCAATTTTTATTACTATAAATCATGTACTCTAAAATAATGTTAATTAAACGTAGTAACGACGTACAAAGGAGAACGTAGAAGGGAACAAGAAAGAATTTGAATGGGACTCATGCATATAAGGATCAACGTACGACACGCTAGCTATGCCTTTTATTTATTTATTTATATGTTAACTTTTAGAAAAGTCTTATGGCTAAAATCAATTTTCATAAGGTTTGTATTTATATTTTGATTTTTAATGAAAATCTAAATCTTATAGCATTTTTTAATTTTTTTTAAAATTTATTTATATATCTGTTAACTTTTCTTGTCAGTTCTTTAATTTGCATTGTCAGCTCTTACAGATCCGATCTGATCAATTAGCCAGTACCTCACAGTATTAATTTTGGAACTCATTAACTAATTGTTTTTCTTGAACTCATAAAGAAATGATTTATACAAATTCTGATTACTAAACAAATTTTGCGTAAGTCTTTGCAAAGATGTGAATATACATTAAAAAATTAAAAAAAAAATATTTTTTATTAATGAGACCAACTTTTTTACAAGAAAAAACTTGCACGAAACTTGTTTATTTAGAACTATATATACCTAACCTTACTATATATATCTGTGAACTGCTTTGATCAATAGTACATGAGATCCAGCAGTACTGTTGGATTTCTCCTGTGTACTACCAAAACTTATCTTTCATTTCAAGTAATGATTAGTGTCATGTTGTGGGTAACAACTGATCTCCTAAATAAGCATCCGCTCTATGTCTAAAATCTAAGTTTCTTTCTGTCTATTGATCCTCCCATTTATGCATCTTGCTTAAGGAACTCACTAGCTAGCAGATGGATTACTCTTCATAGCAAAAGGGAAATTAACAAAAATATTCCATATGCAAAAACATGATTTCGAGTTTCTGCCTTAATTCTGATAGGGATCATATCAATGTTTATTAAGAAAAACTGAAAATTCGTGGTCATGGTACTCGTGGTCATCGTACTTGTGTTGGAACTCCTAACCAAAAATGATCTACACACACACAAACAAAAGAGAGGTGAAATTAATTTTGATGGTAGGACTCAAGGGATCCTGCAAGAAAAGAGATTATAGTACTAGCTAGTTATTTGCGATTAAAATGATTATTTCCTACTAAAATTAATCTATTTTCATTACGATATTTAATCATTTTGGTCATAAATCATTTGTCACAAATAATCATTTTTCTTGTAACGCATACATACAAATGCTTTTGTCACAATCCAAAAATTTCCCTTAATTATAATTAAAAGTTCTCCTTAGAATTACTTAAAATTGATATATATGGGATTTAATACTCTCTCATGATTGCTAGCGCGCTTCTTATCAGCTTATCATCCAAAATGAGAATAATTTTGATCATTAATGC
This sequence comes from Juglans regia, assembly GCF_001411555.2. Lineage (NCBI taxonomy): Eukaryota > Viridiplantae > Streptophyta > Magnoliopsida > Fagales > Juglandaceae > Juglans > Juglans regia. The sequence continues at coordinate 2,785,827 of NC_049905.1, forward strand.
CTAATCAATTGTCAATATAATATTGTTCTTAACATCGATCCATGCCAAATAATAATATTTTTAATTAATTTTAAAGCTTGTAGTACAGTAGTATATTGATGATGAGTAGAAGAATTTTTTTAATTAAATAAGAATAAAAAAAATCAAGTGTAATGTATAATATATAAATTATAAATAGAAGGGCTAGTTGAAGAACATGACAAACCACATAATAATTCTGAAAAGTGTCATCCAAAAAATGTCACAGATCATCATCACTGATAATAAAAAAAAAAAGACCTCTCCCGAATTTCTACATATTTTACAAAAAGGTGATGAGCTTATTAGGAACGTGTATAGAATATATATACATATAGAGTTGTAACATCATTCACGATCGAATTCCATGTGTTATCAACGTAGAGTAATCTCAAGCTTTGCGGAAAAAAAGGGTCTCCTCAGCGACAAACTAGGGCTCTCCTCTGTCTCCGAATCCCAGAAGAAAACCCCACCGAATTATTTACACAATGATAGCATAATCAAGCCAAAAGCATTCATTAATTTCTTCTTCATTTTTTTTTTACATTTATCGATTAGACCTCTCATGGATATCTGTCTCTTTCATATTTGTACAGAGATACGTAATTGTCAGTGTCAACAGAAGACACAGATCCTTTTTACTTTACACTGTCCTTTGCTTTGCATGTTTAGTTCTCTATCTTTTTTATTTTTTTATTTTTGGCCATTGTTTGCCGATCTAGTTGCCCTGCTCTCTACCTCTGTTCCAGCCCCAGTAGAGAGCTAGGTTTGCTTTTTGTTGAGCGTTTGCAGAAGAACTCTTAACTTTACCTTAACTTGAAAAAAAAAAGAATATAGAAATATTCACAATGAAATAAAAGCTAGCACTTATATAATTGCTGAAAAAGATGACTGTCGACGTTTCTCTATCATTTCTTCAATTACTTACATCCAATGCCTCTTATATATATGTGCATGAGGGATTTCTCCCCTCCAAAATTGCCCATGAAGGTATACATTTTTTGGTGTTGATCAATAACAGCAAACTTGCAGGCTCGTGAAATTCGTTTACAACTCGAACGACTCATGTCAAGGGTGTGGTTGACCAGATTTTTTTTTTTTTACCTACTTTTGTTTAGAGTTTACAGATTGTTTAGTTGACCAGATTCTCTCTCTCTCTGGCCTCCACATAAGTAAGCAGGATTGGAGATATTAATGCATGGATTGAAAATGGTGTGTGCTGCTAATTAGTGCTAATTAAGGAGAATTTACACGACAAATTTGTAGTACTTGAGAAATTTAATTGTGATCAAAATGTAGTTGAGAAAGCTGTAATAGGGGCCAGTATATATACATAAATTAATCATGATCATTTGCTTCAAGCTACAAGGCCAAGATGGCCGATCAGCACTCTCTCTTGATGCCCCAGCTCTCTCGACCAAAGCCGGCAGGTCCTAAATATTTCTAGAGAGAGAATCTCTATATTCTCTCTAAAAATCCAAACCGAAAACCATTTCAGAGGAAGCCTCCCTCCTCCTAATGTAGTTTTCTCTAAGTCTTTAATTTTACAGTTTGTGTTTTGATTTTTTTCCGGTCAAAGCATGGAGAAGCGGCATATTGATGTTTTTCGGTAGCCAACAACCACCACGGGGTTTCTAAGACGTCGATCTTTCATACTGTTGAAGGTTTCGCCAAAAGAAGCGGCGTGTGATCCACACGCGCGGGACTTCTACGTGCCACCACACAGAGGGTTCTGCTGCCGTCACGCGCGGTGTTTCTAGGATCAGCAATCTCGATAGCTTTAGGATTGACGGTCCAACACACTCCTAAAGTGGCGTGTGTCTTTCACGCGCCATTACAACCTTCTTGCTCAATGTTTTTTTTTTTTTTAGTATATTTCAAGTTTTTGTTTTGTTGTATTTATGTTTTTTCAAATTTTCCTATGTTTTTTTGTTCTATTTCTTGTGTTAGGTAAAAATAAAAAGAAATAAGCTTGAACTTGCGGTCCATAGCAGGAAATGGTTTTCCTCCTCCTCATTTGGAGGATTGGATGGGGGTTCCCTTTTCTCATTTGGAGGATGAGGGTTGGTTGTCCCTCTCCTCCTTTGGAGGGTGGGAGTTGGTTATCTGTTTTTTATAGAGTGTTATATTCTCAAACAAATTGGGATTGAAATATATGTTCTTACAGAGTCTCATATTTTAGAAGGTTTTGTTGCATTAGAGAGCTTATAGAAGTTAAGATAATGTCCGTCATAAATAAACTTGTATGCAGGGAAGCCCCTAACAGATGAGTAGTTTGACTTGTAATATGGATTTTTTCCTTTATTTATCAGTTACAACTGTAACTTCGATTTCATTAAATGAAATGAAGTCTATTTCCCCTAAAAATATACCGAGATCGATGATGATCACGTGCATGCAGGAACCTGATTTCTTGCACTAATATATTATTGCCAACTGAAAAAGTTTGCAATCAAACAAAATTAAGCAGTGTTCATCCACGGCAACAATACGCCCGGCAAGAATCATGATCAAAATGACCCACCAATTGATACGTACAACAACATCGAGACGCACAAGTGCGCATGCATCTTACCCTTAATTTGCTGATCTATGAATGCATGGTTGAAATTTTCCCTTAATTTTGCATTTGTGCTCGAATTTTTACCTAATATCTTGAAAAACTTCAGTGCAATATACATGAGTTCAATACATGAACTTTACTCAAGTTATGATTCAATACCTTACGATATATATATATATATATATCTATAAATGCAAACCTCTAAAATTTTATACGTAAAATATGCCTTCTTTTTTCCCCTGAGAAAATAGAATATAATACAAATGTTGAGAACTTCATCAGGCAAAATTAATGGAATATGCTATCTGTATGTATCTTGCAGGTAATAAATTATGTCTTTGACGACCTATTTGGCTAGATTATGCAGCAACGTCTGTGCTGGATGGCAGTTTTAGGTTTTGTTGACTGAACCTATTTATTTGAAATACGAGATCAGGACTGGTAGATATGTTGAATTCGACGACTTCAAACTCCAAGGGCACTTCTGGTATGTGTTTTTTTTTTGTCCGAATATTTGTGGATGATAATAATTTACTTGTAAGAAATTTAAAATTTTTCCTTACTTCCAGAGAGTCAATTCATTTTTGTCCGATATGGTGTTGGAATGCACCTATGATTCATATAGCATATAGATATGAAAGTGTACTGAGAGCAAATGACAGTGACCAGAGATAGCCCCTCGTTTCTTTACTGCTGAGCGGCCAGTAGTACTGATCTCTAGCTATTTTCTTCCACCATCTGATCAATATCCCTCTGAAGAACTAAGAAGCTTTGCTTTAGCCCGGCCCCCACCCGAAAACAAAAAGCCGTCCAGTTACAAGCAGAATGATAATTATAACCAAAGTTTGGTGAAGTATTGGTCATTTACGGGAATTAACCTTGCTCTTCAAACAGAATGAACTGCAAGCATATATACTGCTTAATTCCTGTTTTAATGTCTGATCTACTGCAGATATAGCAATTTTGACATATGATTGATTATTGTTATATGTTGTGGTACACTGGTTGGCCGGATATATATATATATATATATATATATATAACAAACGAGTCTGGCCTAGCTATCTCACTTGTCCAGCTACTATATTATTTCATGTAAAATTGTCAACTCCTCCTCAGGTCGGAAATCCTGCTGCGCCTGCATTCATGTAAATAAACACAAGTACATGCAAGGTACTAGATAGGCTCTATCAGAAAAAGCCTGGACCTCTCTCTCTCTCTGTGTCTGTGGGTGTGTGAGGGTACGTAGAAACCAATAAAGATGATATTTATTCAGGCTGTGGTTTTGGCATCCCAAGCTGAGCAGTGAGCAGTAGGGGTGTGCCTAAATTGTCATGTACAGTTTTGCTGTGACACAAAAGTACGCACTGGGGTTCAGCTCTATGACCTATAGATGCACCTCTTTTCAAGCTTTGGGCCTTACAGCCATTTTACAAAAGACATGAAAGTAAGCTTCATTCTTGTTTGATTCTAAACAGCAGAGCCACCTGTACTGACCGCCCCATAAATGGTATATTTCAGCTTCTAGTGGCATGGGGTTCATATGCTGCATGCTGATCATCAGGCTCCAATGGCCTTGCTAGGGTTAATATTGTAGTAGCTAGCTAGGTTATATTCGTAATTTTACCAAACAAATATATTTTTAATCCCTTTTATTAATTAATTAATAATAGACCCATTCGATAAGAATGGAACATGTTGCACATGGATAGCTCGACTAGTGGGGCACAAGCTAGGTTTAGAACTTATATTATTTGACAACTTTTACTTTTTTCCATTTTCTGGAGCAAAAATTAGAAAATATTTATAAAAATAAAATGCTATTGAAAAATGAGAAATGATAATTACAGTTGCGAGTGTGTAAGCGCCGTGCAATTATTTTGAAAAAAATGAATAAATACTGGACTCACATGAAAAGAAAATTAATTTTTGAATAGTAGATCTTACTCTTTTTCAAAATAACTGTTCGATATTTACGCACTTCACGATTGTACATTCCTAGAAAATACCATTTTTATTAATTAGTTATTTCTAGAAAAAATACACCAATATTTCAAATTCATATATATATATATATATATATATAATTAGTATGGCCGCTAGAATCTGAGAGTACTATCGATCTATTATATATAACATTTAGGCATGCATGCAAGACTAGTACTAGTGGATGTGATATATAAAGCTGCCACTTGAGCTAACAAGTGATAATTGATGATGGGAGTTGCATATATAATAATTCGATCCTATGCTATAATGATTATACAAGACCAGAGTCGATACAAACCTTTTTGTCCATGTTTTGTGTGCTTTCTAATTTGATGTTAACGGGAATTCAAACTTGCATGCATGCCTACTATCGTTTAAAATCAACTTATCTCGATAGATTTTTCTTGATTGCCCGCCCATGTTTTTTTCTTGGCATAGAGTATTCAGAACAAAGTTCTCTGACTAATGCATATATATATATATATATAATATATATATATATAGACTCTTGGTAATTAGAAGTTTTCTACCGGTTTCGACCTAAATATCCTATTTAATTATATGATTCGCTCTCAAACATTCACTACAAAAAAACAGTTTATTTTTTGTCAGTTATTTACTGTCAAAAAGATTATTTTCTGTTAAAATAAATCTATTTTTATCTCAAATGGTCATTCTCGTCGTAAATAATTTGTCTCAAATACCCTATTTTTTTATAGTGACTATGCCACATATTGAAATAACTAATTATCAAAGTGATATGTTTTTTTTTAATTTATTTATTGGGAAAGTAGGTTTCGAACTCCGAACCTATTTTAGAGATTGTAAATTATGTCTATCAGGTCACCGACCTTTATCAAGTGATCTGATTTTTGCTGTAAAATATACTTGACTAGCTTGTAATTGGTCGGTATTCGTTGCCACTAATTCTAAAATCTTGCTTCTTCAACGTCGTACCTGATCCTATTGATCATATATATGTAAATTATATGTATAGCATGCATGTCGTATATGTGGAGCCTACCTACGATCGATCGAGGAGGTTTGTGCTCCAGGTCATGTCATGAGTACTGTTGTTGATGTAACCCCATGTACTCCAACCGGACATTAGTTCTTTGGGAAATGCTTTTTAACCGATGGATGAAGAATTGGATAGATGATTTGAAACGTTTTTTTTTTAAAGAAGGGAATATTATTAAATTTATATATATATATTTTAAAAAAATTAAAAAAAAAAACTACAATTACAATGATGGGTTGGAACTCTCGATTCTAGTGACAGTCTCCTTAATTCTTGTGGAACATGCGACGTGGGGCTCCACATGGACGTACGTTTATGCAAGGTCAAAAAATCCAACAAGTTAATTAATTTGTCTTCTGGCCTCTTCGGTTCCTTCCACCAAAATAAAAAACCTTATATGCATGCTGCCGTATATATCTACTCTATTATAATAAATAATTATTTAATTATAAATAATAATTTTTATTATTTTTTCTTTAATTTTTATTATTTGTCTGTTAAATTTTATTTTATTAAAAGATCTTTAAAACTCTTGATCGTGTATGTAACTTCCTTACAAAATTTAATAAAAGATCATATTTTATCAAAAGATTCTTAAGATTATTGACTATTTGACGTGTAACTCATTTATAAAATTTAATAAATTATCATGTTTTATCAAAAAATTTTTAATAACCTCACAGTTAATATTTTGTTAAAATTTATATATATTTTTTAATTCTTTCTTTAATCTTATATTTTTTTTTTCAGATAAATAAGTTATTAATTTTTTTATTTAAATTATTATGGCAGGTGTACCCGGGCTAATGCATCCGGTCCCTAGTGTGTTTTATGGGACCAGTAGTAGAAGATCAAGACATGGTGGTCCATTATATTCGTTACAGCAAACATAATAGAAGTGAAAGTACTCTGGTGGCGGAGCTGGCTGGGCTGGAGAGGGTCTGGCATGGCCTTAAGGCTAAATCCAAAAATTCCTCTCTTTTTTAAAATTTTAATTTTATAGGTCAAGGGCTACCCGGTCCACTCGCCCTCAGACCGAGGTCATCTTAACTACAAGGACTTCAAACTTCAATTAGCGACAGACTTAAAAAGAATGACAAAAGTCATATTGCAGTACGTGCAATGACCTGATTTGTTAAGTATTCATGTGGAGTTAAAATGCCCAAACTCTGTCTCTCTCAAAGACGCATGCGTTCACATATTGGTTAAGACGTTCGTATTCATGATGGTTTGTTTAGGGAGTGATAATACGTAATACGATTCGTGAATTTAATATGAATATAATATAAAATTAGTAGGCTTGAATTTGATGTTAATAGATTTGGATTCAAACGAGTTGATCCATTAAAACACGATTTATTAACGGGCTAACCATTTAATATGAAATCAACATATTTATATTTTATTTTAAAATTAAAATTTTATTAATTATTATTAAGTTGTAATATTGATATTTCTCAATATACTTATATTTTTATTGTTAGGATTGTAATTTTAGACCTATGATCATTTTCGTTATTGTATAGTTTGTAATATTGGTTTATTATATATTAAGATTTGAAAAATATATATATATATTTTTTAAGATATTGTTGCTACTAATAAATATATATTTTAATTTTTATGTGACATTATGTTAATCAGATCAAATGAGTTATGCATGTTAGTTCAATCCATTTACATTAAACGAGTTTAAATGGGTCGTGTTGTGTTAATTTATTTCTAATTAATTATTAAACGGGTCAAAACGGATGATGCGACATGACCCGTTATCTAAATGAGTTGAGTTAAGGTTTGAAAGTTTGACATGTTTAGTTTAACGGGTTGAGTTCAGATTGACCTATATAGTTAAATGTTCACGACTTGACACGACACGAACACAACCTGAAAATACGATTTGTCATCCCCTAGTTTACTTACTAATCTATTCAAAGTAAAAAGAACAGTGCTGATAAGATCAGAGAGAAAGAAATAAAGTGTTTGGAAGAATGATTGCTATGTACGTAAACCGGATTTTGAAAGATAAATCGATTCGTTATAACAAATTACATGAACAAAATTCCTACAAGGAAAAAAAAAAAAAAAAAAAAAAAAGCAGAGAAGCAACATCGTTTTCGATATTAATAAATCAAATCTTTACTCATTTCGAAAGCCAATAGATGATGAGAAAAAGCGTACAAGCGGCAATGACGGCCAACAGAATAAGAGTGTTTCTTGATCGCCGTCGTTTCATTGAACCTCCAAAAGCCAGTGTCCAAGCTGGTTAATCCCATTTTGGTTACAAAAATTAGTGATGTGTGATGATATCAAGAAACCACCGGTGGTTTACCAAGTAGATGCTTCACTTTCCCTTGAACATCTCCAAACAAAGCCCCTTTGAGAGCCCAGAACTTGCGGCCTTGTTGACCAATCACATCATCTATCTGCACATCAGTGAACCCAAGATTGCAATTTGGATGCATCATCGATGCTTTCATTCACAAAGTCACTAACTTCCCTGAAGGGCCAATGAGGACCATCCATCCACAGTTCAATGCTTACCTTACTGAATAAGTGATTCGGAGTCGGAGTCGGAGTCGGAGTGAATTTTAAAAGGAAAAATCACACTTCACCGTCCCCAAACCCCTCCAACTAAAATTCAGTGTGACCACTAGACTGCCAAATTAAGCTATCCCTTAGCCTCCTGATTTAAAACACAAGTTGCAACTTATCTCCCAGTTGAGAATGTAAGTTGCAATTTTGTCCCATTGTTAAGATTTGAACGTTCAAATGAACAAAAAAGTGACGTGATGCAATCTTAACCATTGAGTTTTGAAGTAAGCTGGAAGTTGTAAAAGGATGGTAATTTGGGGATTTAACTTTTATTTTGATAGTTTGGTTGTCATGTTGTAGAATGATAATTTGAAGGATGAAATATAATTTTCTCATAATTTTAAAAAGAAAGAGAAGAAAGGAAGTGTAATAGTCTTGTGATGTATAGGTTGCGGCTGGGTTGGAAATAGTATTTCTGGGTTGATTATTGATGGAATCGTGATGCAGATGAGCTGTTTGTGGAAAGAACTGTAATGAAAATACTGTGAAAGAGATGGATATAGGGTTCTTCGAGGGACCCTTAACCTCCCATAGAATTGGTTCAATATTCTTCAAAAATAAAATGTCAGATGCTTTCCTTTTGGTGCTTGCGGACAGATCCTAATACCCACGCAGGAGTAACTAACCAAAGCAGTAAGATATGGACACGTGTCCTGACACATAACCGAATAAAGCAGGAATTAAAATAACAAGTTCTAGACGTTTTAAAGAACACAAGTCTGCAATGTAATAATCGAATTATGCAACGGGGCGTTTAATGGGTTCAATGAAACGGTGCGGTTTGGGTGAAAAGGTGAGCTCCAATTCCAGTTGCTGCGGTGCGTTTTGATACTCATTTCCAGGTTGCTGCTGTGCGTTTTGATATCATGTTCTACTTCACTTGACTTCCACTTCACTTGACTTCCCGAACTCATCACTTCAGTTCTATCTTGTCTTCGAGTATGTCTTCGGTGCCTTGTAACCCTAACTCCCATCCACACATCTCCTTCCCCCTAGCTTCATAACAATCCTCCCCCGTTAAAGGACCTTGCCCACAAGGTGCGGGTAAAGGTCCTTAATCTTTGACAGCGATTCCCATGTGTTGTTTTCCGAGGAAGCCCCAACCCACTTGATGAGGACCTCCGTAGTCGCATGGTTGCCGTGCCGTTTGAGACGACGCTCGATGACTTTCTCGGGCTCTGGCTGGATTTCCCCTTCGTTATTTACGGGGGGAAGCTTGGGAAGAGGACAGATCTGAGCTCCGAGCTTGGGTTTCAAGCACGACACTTGGAACACGGGGTGGATGCGCGAGCTCTCAGGTAGATCTAGTTTGTACGCCACTTTCCCAACCCGTTTTAGCACTTGGAATGGGCCATAGAACCGAGGGGATAATTTGAGGTTGTGACGTGTTGCAACCGAACTCTGCCGATAGGGTTGCAGGCGAAGGTAAACCCAATCCCCCTCTCCAAACTCACGATCTGATCTTTTTTTATCCGCATAGTATTTCATTCTCTGTTGGGCTTGCTATAAATTGTTTTGGAGTAGACTTTTGATCTTGTCTCTTGTAGTTAAATGTTGATCCACTGCATCCGTAAGGGCTGTCCCGGGAATATAGGAAGTCAGTTTAGGTGGACAGTACCCATACAAGGCCTCAAATGGAGACATTTTGGTCGAAGTGTGGTATGAGGAATTATACCACCATTCGGCCATTGGTAGCCATTGGACCCAGCTCCTAGGTTTATCACCTGCATAGCAACGTAGGTAACCTTCCACAGACTTGTTAAGGGCTTCAGTCTGACCATCTGTTTGTGGATGGTAAGCTGAGGTGTAGTGTAACACAGTATCCTGTAGCTGAAATAAGGTTTTCCAAAAAGTACTCAGAAAAATAGGATCACGATCCGAGAGGATAACCTTTGGCAACCCATGTAGTTTAAAAATTTCCTTAAAGAATGCTTGTGCAACTCCAGCAGCTGTGTATGGGTGTGCCAATGCGACAAAATGACCATATTTGGTCAATCTATCAATGACTACTAAGATGACATTGAACCCTTGAGATCTAGGCAAACCTTCCACAAAGTCTAGTGATATTTCCTCCCAAGCTTGTGTAGGGATTGGGAGGGGCTGAAGCAGACTAAGGGGTAAAATGGTCTCTGTTTTATTTACCTGGCATGTGTCACATTCTCTTACCATACGTTTGATATCTTTCTTCATCCCTTGCCAATAAAAATCACGTTTTGCTCTTTGGTATGTCTTCACAAAGCCCTAGTGGCCTGCTTGGGGGTCTGAGTGAATGTAATTGAGGACCTTAGCCTTGAACAGGGACTGAGGGTCAATTACCAACCTGCCTTTTTTGAAGAGTAACCCTTGCTTCAGAACATAATCTTTAGGCCCTTGCTGACCTGTTGTGAGCTGCTGGAAAATTTTATTTAACTCAGGTGAGCCTGCATAAGTGGCTTTGAGTTCCTCAATCCATATAGGTGTAGGAAATGTAAGGAGGCCTAGCAATCCTTCTTGAATCAAATCTGGTTCATGCCTTCGAGAGAGGGCATCCGCTACTTTATTTTCCCTTCCTTGTTTATACTGAATTGTAAAATCATAGCCCATTAACTTTGTGATCCATTTTTGCTATTTTGCCGTGCCTACCTTTTGCTCCAAGAGGTACTTAAGTGACTGTTGATCGGTTTTTACCACAAAAGTCTGACCCAATAGGTAAGGTCTCCATTTGTGGACTGCCGTGACTAGAGCTAGAAGCTCTTTTTCATAAGTAGAGAGGGTCAAAGCTATCCCCTTCAACGCTTTGCTTAAATAGGCAATAGGCTGGCCCTCTTGCATTAATACAGCCCCCACCCCACAACCACTTGCATCACACTCAATAATGAATTTTTGGCTAAAGTTAGGTAACCGTAGCACTGGTGGGGTTGATACTGCTACCTTGAGTTCCAGAAATGCCACATTGGCCGTATCATCCCACTGAAAAGAGTTCTTTCGCAATCGAGCAGTAAGTGGGGCTGCAATAAGGCCATAATTCCTTATAAATTTCCGATAATACCCCGTCAAACCTAGGAAGCCTCGTAAAGCTTTAGTATTGGCTGGAGTTGGCCACTCCACCATGGCTTGTATTTTCTTTGGGTCTGCTTTCACACCTTCACCAGAAACTAGGTGACCCAAGTACTCCACCTCGGCTATACCAAATTGACACTTGGAGAGTTTAGCGAATAAGCAATGGTGCGATAAGGTTTGTAGTACCACTTTAAGATGCCCAATGTGCTCATCCATGGTGCTGCTGAATACCAGGATATCATAAAAAAAAACTAAGACAAACCGCCTTAAATATGGTCTGAAAATTGTATTCATGAGCCCCTGAAATGTTGAGGGCGCATTAGTAAGCCCAAAGGGCATTACTAAAAATTCATAATGTCCCTCATGCGTTCGGAAGGCCGTTTTAGGGATATCCTCCGGTACTACCCTGATTTGATGATAGCCGGATCGAAGATCCAGCTTTGAAAACACTGCTGCCCCATGTAGTTCATCTAGGAGTTCATCAATCACCGGGATGGGAAACTTGTCCTTGACCGTTTCCTTGTTTAGTGCTCGATAATCAACACATAAACGCCAACTCCCATCAGCTTTGCGGACCAATAAAACAGGTGAAGAAAAGGGGCTGGAGCTGGGTCTAATAACACCTGTTTTAAGTAATTCAGCCACTATTTTCTCTATTTCTGACATCTGGTAGAAGGGGTACCTATAAGGCCGAGTAGAAATGGGGCTAGTACCTTCTCTGAGGATAATACGATGGTCATGAGACCTCATAGGTGGCAGCCCCGTGGGTTCCTTAAAAACTTGGGTAAATTCTGATAAAACTTGCTTGAGTTTTGGGTGATTCACCTCATTGCTCAACACTGTAGGTGTCGCTTGTAACTGGAGAATTAAACCCTTCCCATTGTAACATGAATTGAGAAACATTTTGTGGCAATCCGAGAATGAAGTTTGTTGTAGTTGAAGGCCTTTAAACAAAACTGATTTACCTGCCCACTGAAACTGCATTTGTAGGGCAGAAAAATTCCAATTTATGGAGCCAAGTGATACCAGCCATTGAATTCCTAATACTCCATCACAACCAGCCAGTGGTAGTACAAAATAAGAGGGTTTAAAACAAACCCCTTGAATTCGAGTATCTATCTCATCACAAGACCCCAATGTTTCTATCACTGCACCATTAGCCACTTGCACTTGTAACTTTGATTGACTATTAATGGGCAGGTTAGCTTTTGTAACAATAGATGGGTCAAGGAAGTTGTGGGTACTTCCTGTGTCCACCAAAATAAGCACAGATGCAGTGCCAATATGGCCATGTAATCTCATAGTTTTAGGGCAAGGCGTACCTGTTAAGGCATTCAATGTAATTGTTGGGCCCTCGAGTGTGGTTGGTGCTGCTGTTTCCGTCATATCCGTGGAGTCATAGAACACTTCTTCACCCTTGTCCTCAGTATTCTGGTCAACAGCTTGTAGAAAGTAAACTTTTGGAGATTTGCACACATGACCCAAATGCCATTTTTCATCACAATGAAAACATAATCCACGCTTTCGTTTATCATCCATATGACTCGGTAACACCCTTCTCATGGGGTTAGGTGACTTTGGGGGCTGAGTGGTACTTGTGGTAGGGGCTGACCATTGATTTCCAGTGGTGCTTTGGTATGAATTTCGGTCTGTCCATGGTTTAGCATTTCTTCTGGTACTAACCCAAAATTCTTCTTGTATTTTTGCGAGGCTAGATGCTATGTTGAGGTTTGCTGGTTTGAGCAACCGAAGAGGAAGGCGGATTTCATCTTTGAGGCCGCTAAGGAAGCAGCTCAACTTATGGTTGTCGGAGAGCCCTTTTAATCGGTTAGACAGAGACTCAAACTGAGCTTTATACACAGCCACTGTCGAGTGTTGTTTCAGCCTAGTGAGCGACTCCATCGGATCGTCGTACGCTGTCAAACCAAAGCGTAGTTGAAGTGCCTCAGTGAATGTTGGCCAGTCCGTAAACTGCCCAGTATCAAATGCATCTTGGTACCGCGTGAGGGCTTCTCCCTCCATGTGGTATGAAGCCATTAAAAGCTTTTGAGCATTAGGTGTTTGGTAAAATGAAAAATAGTGGTGAACCTTGAAAACCCACCCTGCTGGGTCCTCACCACGAAAATGAGGGAAATCCAACTTGACTCCCCTTGGTGTGTGTCTACGATGCTCTCCATCATTATCCACCTCACGGTCTATCTCTTGTCTCTCTTGATGTTCACGGTTTGGGTGCTGGGCTTGGTTTGCTAACACAGTTCTTAGCATTTCATGAATTTGTTGCATCTGTTCACTCATGTTGTGAATAGCTTGATCATGCTGGAGTAGCATATCTTGTTGTTGCTGCTTGGTGCGGATATGTTCAGCCATTAGGACGATAGGTTCTAGATACCACTTGTAATAGTCTTGTGATGTATAGGTTGCGGCTGGGTTGGAAATAGTATTTCTGGGTTGATTATTGATGGAATCGTGATGCAGATGAGCTGTTTGTGGAAAGAACTGTAATGAAAATACTGTGAAAGAGATGGATATAGGGTTCTTCGAGGGACCCTTAACCTCCCATAGAATTGATTCAATATTCTTCAAAAATAAAATGTCAGATGCTTTCCTTTTGGTGCTTGCGGACAGATCCTAATACCCACGCAGGAGTAACTAACCAAAGCAGTAAGATATGGACACGTGTCCTGACACATAACCGAATAAAGCAGGAATTAAAATAACAAGTTCTAGACGTTTTAAAGAACACAAGTCTGCAATGTAATAACCGAATTATGCAACGGGGCGTTTAATGGGTTCAATGAAACGGTGCGGTTTGGGTGAAACGGTGAGCTCCAATTCCAGTTGCTGCGGTGCGTTTTGATACTCATTTCCAGGTTGCTGCTGTGCGTTTTGATATCATGTTCTACTTCACTTGACTTCCACTTCACTTGACTTCCCGAACTCATCACTTCAGTTCTATCTTGTCTTCGAGTATGTCTTCGGTGCCTTGTAACCCTAACTACTATCCACACATCTCCTTCCCCCTAGCTTCATAACAGGAAGCACAATAAACCAGATCATTATACAAACCAAGGTAATTCAAGCATTCATAATATGCAACTTGGTGGCAACAAGAAAAGTAATATGGAGAGCAGCTTGATATAGAATTTACAAACTTCGATGCAATCAGATAATGAGAGATCATTGGAATAACACGTCAACCTCTATACATCTAATACAAAGAAGCCAATCAAGAATGAGAGAGGTGAGAGAGAAATTTCAATCAATACAAACAATCAAAGCCACATATTTTTACCTTCTTATTTAATTAAAAAAAAAAAAACCCCCATTCTTACAGGCACTTTAGACTGATGATGCACTAAAACTTATATTCAAGGTACGTACAACGTCCTTTATATGAGCATTAAAACAGGATCTATCATATGTTAACGTCCTCTTTATTTTATTTTATTTTATTTTTGGTGGGATGGGGGGGAGCTTATCAGGTGCCAAACTCATGGTTAAACTTTAAAGTTCGGGTAGTAACAGGAAGGTATTACTTCTGTTTATTTAATTCTTCATCCTCGTTGGTTCTTTTCATCAATACCAGCACAGCAACATAGAATAAGTCTTGATTGGTTATACAGATAAAATAAGAAATATGTTAATAGTAATGAGATAATTTGTAAATAGTAGTAAAATAGTTTGAGTTAAGATTTTTATGGGGTTTTGTTTTGAGAAAGGAGAGAGAAAAAATTAAATAAAAAAATTGTAAAGTTAAAAGAGGATTAGTATATAATTTTTTATTTTGAGATTTGAAAAAGTTAAATTTTTTTTTATGTTTTATTTGGAAGCTTGGAAAAGTTGTAATGATTAGATAAAAAGTTGACAATTCGAAATTAATATAAGATGAGATGAGATAGAATAAAATAGTTTGAAGGGTTTGTAAAACCAAATCAGGCCTAATACTTAGCGGTAGCCAAACTAGAATATATTGGTATTACGTGGCCTAAACCTATTCATTGATCTTAATCCTAAACAACCTCCCTTTTAGGATAGTATACAGGCTACTGAGTGTCTTCGTATCCACTGTCCCCTTCCATGAAAAGTTCTATCACTTCACCTCATAACCCTTTTCAAGCCAAAGTACACAAAATATATCTCCATGCTAAACTAAATGAACTGAAACCCCCAGACATGAAAGAGCCCTGCAGTCCAGCTCTATTGAGTAATCCTGTTGACCAGGAGTTGAGAACTTGAGATCTAGATCTCAAGAAAGTAGATTAGAGTGATAAGAGGCACACCTAGATATATATACTTGATTGGGAAGCTTTGTCAGGAATACTGGTCCGTGAGTAATAGACTCACACCAACAGTTCATGGTCAGCAAGTAAAATCATGTCTAATATCACGAGCATAAGATTAGAGGAACAAGTGCATATGTGGTTGGGGGACTCCATAGGGCCATTTCTGAGCTAAAATGACGACCTTAATTAGAATGGATTTTTCATCTCAACTTAATTTGATTGTTTTCCCTGGGATGTATGCTCAACAAAGTGTTAGAAACTAGCTACTTGTTGAGCTAAATCAGTCAAATCTAGAGCCATCTCCATTACGATGGCAAACAATTTTCATGTTTTCATGTTTTCAAAACCAAATCTCTATTGTGTGGTTATTTGGTCCTCACTACATATATTTCAACTATCCAAGTGGTCATAGATCTAAATCTTTACTACTGACATCATATCTTACTCTATCCTTTCATTTATCGCGGGTCAAAAACCTAAAAAGTTTCATTCTCACATCACATAAAGTAGAATGATAAATTGTCAAAAATGAAAATGGGAAAGTTTCTTCCAAAAGCATACAGCCAGTAGTAATATCACAACAGGGTAGAATTTAAGCTTACATGAGCTATACTTCCATGGATGGCTGCTCTCTCCCGTAGTAATGGCATCCTCGGGGACATACTCCCAGAGACCTGCATGAAGGAGAGTAACACAACCTTAGTTTTGTAAAGCAAGAGAACAACAACAGCAAAAACAAATATAGAAAGAAGAAAAATAATAGTTACAATAATTAGGAGATAAGGAGAATATTTAATCCAGGCTTACCTTATACTCACTAATATCATCCCTAACTGAGCTCCGAAGTTCCGCATGTTCCCTCATTGAGTTTACATTTCCCTTAGTTCTTCATGGGACCGATGGTGATTACTAGTAACATGATACGATGATTATTGCACAAAACAGACAAATGCACAGAGCAAGTATTGAACAAAAAATTCCTACAAAACGAAGCACCAATGAAGCACCCAATGTAAATAACATACGAGCATGATAGCATCATGCTCACTGCTCAATAAACCAGAAAAATGTGTTCATCTGTGTTTGACACCAAAACCATTACAGCATAGCAACAAGCAAATTTTTTTAATACAACCTAAGTTGCACTGATACAATGATAAATACCACAAGTAAATTCTACTTATTCAGAACGAATTGGGCATAGTGCAGGTGGTAAATTCCTCCAAACCAACCTATTAATGTTATGTGTTCTTTGAACATATGAGGTACATTATTTTTCTTAATAGGATTAATGTGTTAATCCAGCGTTGACTCCATTTAACATAAAAAAAACCCTTATTTTTGTTAATCTAGTACCGTCAACAATAAAATGCAGGGGTGGAGAAAAGTTAAAAATCGAAAATAAAACCTGTGTGAACTCATGAAGTATATCCCTATGCCTTGCAAGCTTCTGAGTTACAGAAGTTGCAGGTGCAGCAAATGATGCACATCGACTCATCGAGTCATTTAAATCCGGTAGCTTCTCAAGCAAGGATTGGATTTCCATTTCCATGGACTTTTATGATCTGTCAGACCCAACAAAAGGGGAACCAACATCTACATAACCTGACTCCAAAATATAAATCATCATAAAGGCAGCCACTCCGACCAAAGCATAATGGATTGAAGTTCAAAATAATTGTCTTCAGGTTACATTTTTTTTATCGGTAATTGTCTTCAGGATACATAAGATAATGAACCCAAAATTAAAGGGATAGCGTTTCCAAAACCCATGTTAAAATATACATTCAGATAGAATAGGAAATACTTTTCTCTGTTTTGGTCCGTCATGATCTGCTGTCAAAATATGCACGTGCAGACTGGGTGCTTTTAGAAGAAGAAGAAATGGTGCTTTACACTCTGGTGGAAGAAAAAATGTGGCACTTAACTCACACGTGATTTAAAAAATGGTACTTCACCATCTGTTCCACACTACAATGTTTAAAAGCAAAAGTGCGCAAGACCTGAACAAACTTCCATTTTCTAAATCACAAGTCGCTGACCCGATGGCAGTTATACAAGATGAAATCTGGGCAAAGTATTGTATGCCCTGAAGTGGTTCTCAGTGCTCAGGAGATATGACCTAACCGAGAAACACCTCCTACCCTCACACATTTTCTAAAAAGTGTGCTCCCGATACCATGTGGTTAGGTTAGGAGAGTGAGAGTGAGAACAGGAATGAATGCAATTCTTGTTGATATGATGTCGACACGGGAATGAAGGAATAGCGAGTCTAGGGGTTGCTAGAATGGACTTGAGTCCAAAAGTATGGTATAGCAGCCTATCCAAGCAAGCTTCTTGCATTGCAATCTGAACTCAAACCACAACTTCCCCAAAAACTCTTTGAAGAAAGGAAACTGAGGATGATAGAAGTCACTAAACTTATTAACATAATTGATACTGAAGCACTAATACAACACAATGCTACCAAAATCGAAATTATGCCCCTGTTGAATGAATTGATTTCAAATAAGAGCTTTTCAAGGATGCAGCCTACCTTAAGGCCTCTCCATCTTCTTGGATCAATCTTAAAAACTCTTGGATTTACGATGCCACGATTGCCCATTTACAATTGAACTTACGCCCCGCTCAGCCTTCAAAGTTCCCTTTCTTTTTGACAGCTTAAATTCCAAATGATATCTGAAAACTTAATAACACGGATACCCAAAAGAACAAGTTTCATTCTCCTAAATTTGAAACTCGAGGTCCAAAAATCTCCCACATCTAAAACAGACTCATCAATCTCAATACCACCTTGGGTGAACCTAGCACCAGGTTTGGCATAGGAAGAGAGCTTGACGTCGAGATCACCCTCGATCTTCCGGGCCTCCCTCCTCAGCTCCTCCCAACTTGACTCCTGCAACTCTAGATTCGGATACTTCATATTGGATCTTTGCCCAAATTGCTGTCATCTTGTGATCCAACGGTGGCTATAGGTTCGGTTATTACCGTTGCAATTCCTTCACTACTTCACGGCTTCCGTTTGCTAAAATATTTTTCTATTATTATTATTATTATTATTATTATTATTATTATATTAAGAAAAGTGTTATAATTATAAAAAAAAAAAATCATAAAAATAAATTAAAAAACTGACATAGTTTTATAATGAGAATAACTTTCGTTTGCTATCCTATTACTACTCATTTATTACTCATAGTTCATTTCAAATTTTTTATACTTTTTTTTCATTTTTTAAGTATTTTTTTAACATTCTTAACTATTAAAAAAAAATTAAAAAAATATATAATTTTACTAATAGTTATTTTCTTAACCATTAAGTAAAATAAAAAATAAAAAAAAATCAAACATATAATAAGCAGTAAATGAATAGTAGAATGGTAGTAACACTATTATTTTTCATCTTTTTTTCCCATATAATAGAGTCCAATGAAAAGAAGTCATGTATGCCATACACGGTTTGACATGTGGTATGCATTTCAGAGAATTTTTTTCTTCTTCTCGGTCTGCATCCCCCCTCTCTCTCTCTCTCACTTTCTTCTTCCCCCGAATGCCTCCTCCTCCTCCATCCCCCCTCTCTTTCTGAAACAAAATCTGTTTTCCTCCATTGGTCTGCACCCCCTCGCTCTCTCTCATTTTCTTCCCCAAAAAAAAAGTTGAAGTGGTAGATTTGAATGTTTTGGTGTAAATTATTTGCATTAAGAAAGAGGGTTTTGTCAAATGGTGGATCAGTTGAGGGGGTTGAACTTAAACTGCAGGGGGACGAAGGTCACAATCTGGGAAGATGGAAAGAAGAAAATGAGAGAGAGAGAGAGAGAGAGAGTGTGTGCCGCGGGGGGGCGGGGGTAGACCACATCGAGAATAAAGCATTTTTGTGTTTCCATCGAAGGGAGGGAGGGAGGGGTGGGTGCGAGCAAGTGTAGACTTTAATTTTATAAAATGTTGAAGCGGCAATTTTCTATTAATGTTCATTAAACTCATCTATAGGATGGATCTGCCTAAAGAGGAACTGTTTTACAATCTGACGTACTATATAAAATTACGTCAATTTATGAATTTATTTTTATAAAATATTTTTTTATCAGTTAACAACTCAATATAGGTCTTTTTTTTTAAACTTCCTTTTGTCCATAATCTTCTTGGTTGTCTTTGTCTAAAGATGTCAAAGTGTTGTAATTATAAAAAAAATTACAAAAAAACCTCATAAACTGATTTGATTTTATATGATATATTAGAAGAATATATATGTATTCCTCAATTATGTTTTTTTAGTATTTAGTACAAAATTACTAAGAACGCAAGTTACAAGAGGAAATCTTGTCCTCGTCTATTATCAGTACTTTGGTAATTAGCATGAAAGCACCTCTAATCTCTCTTCCTAAAAAGATTTATATTTTATTTTCCTCCTCAGTCCTCCGATCCTCTTCCCATTTCTTGATCATTAGAAAATTTATTCTTCCTAAAGGTCCGAAACAAACACAGTCCAAGAAAGTTTCGATCAAATTTCTCTTTGTCGAGGGTTAAAAGGAAGAAAAATAAAATAAAACTTTTTACCATTGAACCAATTGATAATCACAAGTAAAGTTCACTAATGGACCTGGCTGCATGTGAACTGTGAAGTGACTTCAATTGAGTTGGGCCCATCCTCAAATTGTCCTCGGCCCGAAGCAGCAGCCCATAACATGAACCTTGATGATTATCTTAGCGAATCTTGATGATTATATACTAATTATTTGAGTTGGTGGATGAAATTCAAGTCGTTTTCACACACCTCGAAGATGATGATACAGCCTCATTAATTGAAAAAAAAAATCATTAATTTAAGAGAAGTATTTTAATTACAAAATGATTATATAAATATAATCTTATAATCTCTAATGTCTCGATATTATTTGTCAAATTATAAGATTATTTTTTTTATAAATTATATTTAACCAAATATATAAATCTAAGTCAATTAATAAATATATTTTGATGAAATCTTTTTATCTAGGCAACTCTTTTTTTAATCTAGGACTCGTTTGTTTTTAGAAATGAGATGAGATGAGATAAGTTAAGATTAAAATTAAAAAGTTAAATAAAATATTATTAAAATATATATTTTTATATTATTTTTATTTTAAAATTTAAAAAAATTAAATTATTTATTTTATATAAAAATTTTAAAAAATTATAATAATAAAATAAAATATTTATTAAAAACAAAACGAGGCCTTAATATCCATCCAACTAACAGCGTGGGAGAATTCGAGAGCTAGCTAGAAGATTTAAATATCTTTGAGTTTGACTGTTCACTGGCCAATAGGACAAGTCTTCGTACATTATGTTATTGGGTAAGGCTACTATGCCGCTAGTGTTTATCGTTGGGTGTCCAGTCCCTTTTTTTTAATATATTTAAATTTTTTTAAAAAATAAAAAATTATATCAATATATTTAAAATTATTTTTTTAATCATTAAATAAAAATAAATAAAATTGACCAGTGGTCAAATGTAGAGGGCATAGAAACTTTTTTCTGTTATTATTGCTAGTCACATTGAACGACTGATATAGTAATTTTTTAATAATAATTATTATGATTAAAAATAATAAATTTAAGATAGAGAATGATATTTTTCTACAAGAAAAAATTATCAAAATTAAAGTCACTTGGTGCTAACAAAATTGCAGAGGTTAATTTTTTAATGTTCTTTTCACTGTTTTATATTTAAGTAATGCTATATACAATCGTAGAATATATAAATATCGTACAGTCACTTTAAAAAAGAGTAAAATCTATTATTAAAAAATTAATTTCTTTTCATATAGATTTTATATATATATATTTTTTTTAAAACGATTGTACGATACCTGCATACTCACGATTACAAATATAATTTCTCTTTATATTTTTGCCACAAAACAACGTTTAAGACGAGATATTTGCGAATCCTATACAACAATTAAATATTTATTTCCAACAACTTTTGTAATTTTTCCCAACAAATTTGATCCTCGATAAAAGCCTTAAATGTAGTACTGTTGCTACATGCACGTACACATTTAAATCCGTTTAGATGTTGAGTTGAATTGAGTTTTTTATGAATAATAGTGAATTAAAATAGTAGAATAATATTTTTTAAGACTTACTTAAGATGAATTTATATATGTTTAGATGTTAAAATGATGTATTTATGAGAACTTAAAAAAAATTACAGCCACATACCATAATGACCACCTACCCATGGGTTCCGCGTGTAAAGAGGTTAGTGAGTTAAAATGTTATGGGTCTCACATGTAAAGAAATTTTGAGTTGAGACGAATTTAATGATTTGAGAGTTGAGTGTTTAAATATTAAACTCAGCTTAAAATTAACATGAATTAAATTGATCTCAATTCAGTTCAATTTCCAAATAGAGCCTTATTATTTCTGGAGCTCAATCATTTCGATCAATGTTTCGATATACATATTTTGACTTTTACTTCTTCTTTTTTCATTTATTTAAATTGCAAGCTCATTTTTAAAGATTATTTATAATTTATATATATATAATTTATTCATATATAGACTATTATTTTAAAATATAATTTATATATATTTATTTATATAATTTATTCATATATATCATTATTAAAAAGAATAGTTTCTTTATATATGAAATTACTCATTTATATTCACAAAATCTTGATTAATTATTAAACAATAAAATTTAATTATAATATAACTTCATATTTATTAAATTGTATAATAGGAATATAATATATATATATATATACAAGGATATATGTTTATAGAAACTCAATTGGTTTTTTAAAAATTACAAATAAATTTATAAGATATAATATAATCATCTATTTTATCAAAATTAAGTAGCTTATGAATAAGCTCAAACTCGTTCAATAAATAAATAAATTATTCGTAAATATAATAATATCTTAAATAAAAAATTAAACGAATAAAAGTTGATGGTACTCAATGAGTCAATATTGTACAACCTTTTTCTATACAAAGTGGAGCGGTTTTCTTCGTCACAGGCTAATTAATTGGCAGCAGGTTGCCTAACTTCTTGAATATCATCTCCATTATCCATGTCACCAACCTTATCAAGACATGAATGGATGGCCATCGAAGTTTCCTAGTACTCTCAGGCTCTCAGCAGCCAACCTACTATTTATAAATATACTAGCAGTGTATTTACGTGCGATGCACGTTTGCCTTGTATTAGATTATTTTAAAATATAAACATCTAGTATAGAATAAGAGAATTTAATGATTAGGTTTATGAAGATAATATAATTAATTGTTTAAGTAAACTATAATTGTTTAAAGTCTTTAATAATAGATTTAGACAGACTATATGTTTAAGCAAGTCAGGAAAGTGAATATTATATAATTGTTTTTTTGGTTACTGAAAGTAGAGTTTAAAACGACTAAATATTACATAATTGTTTCTTTTACTACTGAAAGTTTATTTAATCGGAAAGTACATCTCTATTATTTACAAACTTTATTATTAATATTCATAAAATTTTTATTTCATTTTGTTCTTGAAGAAATACAAGTTTGTGCACAATATTATTTTTATTGAATGTGTACTCTATTTTATCAAATTATTTAATTAAATTTTGGATTTTTTAAAATTTCAATATTTTACTAATTGATTATGTATAATTATATGCGTAAAACTGTAAATATTTATGTAAGTATTTACATATAGAACTAAATTTGTCGGTAGGATTTTATGAGCAATTTTATAGCAATTTTTTAAATTTTTTTTTGAAATTGAATAAATTTATAAAATTAAATTTATTTTTAATTAAATTATATAATTATATTGATTGATTGAATTAATTTAATTTCATATTTTGCAATAAGAATAAATTCTGAAGTTTTTAATTCAAATATAAATAGTAAAATGAAAACAAATTGTTTAGTAGTAAAATAATAGCAGAAGAGGTATGATTAGGAAATTATAATTTAAAAATATTTCAATTTTATAATAATTTTTATTCAACTGTTATGTTTCATTTTTTAAAATCTAATAATTATTTAATCGGAAAGTACATCTCTATTATTTACAAACTTTATTATTAATATTCATAAAATTTTTATTTCGTTTTGTTCTTGAAGCATATTTTAAAATACAAGTTTATGCACAATATTAATTTTATTGAATGTATACTCTATTTTATCAAATTATTTAATTAAATTTTCGATTTTTAAAAATTTTAATATTTTACTAATTGATTATGTATAATTATATGGGTAAAACTGTAAATATTGATGTAAGTATTTACATATAGAACTAAATTTGTCGGTATAATTTTATGAGCAATTTTATAACAATTTTTAAATTTTTTTTTTTTTATAAACATGCATATATAACTAATAAGATATAACATTTAAATATGTTGGAATAACATTTAATTTGAAATTATAATTTAATACAGCTCAAAGTTCAAGCAGAATAAATATTGAATAAATGATATTAAATAATTGATTTAAAAGATTCTAAAATCAGAGAAGCAAAATAAATTATTTCAGTTATTAGTTCACAGTATGAAACTAAAAAGTTAAAAGATCCATACTTTTGATATTTTTATAAGCAGCTAGTTGTTCGGATATTTTGTTTCCACTTTCAACTTCACGGAGCTTAACCTATATAAAAAATTGAACAATATAAAATTCTAGTAAGAACAAAAGTAGAGTTGTAAACAAAAAAAAAAAAATTTACTATTATTTAATATTTTCAGATGGAAAATTGTAGAATAATACAACATATAAATAGTTAATAGTTGATTTTATTGGGAAAACATTTTATTTCTAAACTTTCTCTCTCTCCTACGCGATTCCGGAGCTCGGCTCCTCTCCTCCAGCGCAGCCCGTTGCGGCCGAGCGCCGGCCATCATCACGGCCAACACCGGCGTGTCCCCTCACGCCGATGAGCATCCCTGGCACCGCCAATGTTCCCCACGCGCAGCCATGGATCTCCTCCGTGGAAAGAGAACGGAAATGGGTTTCTCCCATTTATATGATTTTCCGCCGCCGTACGCGGCCACCGAAGGGCACGACCACCACCGAGGGGTCCCCCTCAAGGTGGCGATCATCCCACCCACCTTCGAAGGCCGCCACGCGCAGCCCTCCGTCTCCCCCACGGAAACCGAACGAAAATGGGTTTCACCCATTTGTTTCATGTCGCGCCGCTGTACGTCGCCACCGAAGCTCACGGCCACCACCGAGGAGTCCCCCTCAAGGCGGCGACCATCGCACCCACCTTCGGAGTCCCCCACGCGCAGCCCTCCGTCTCCCTCCGTCTCCCCCACTCAAACGCACACGGAGAAACAGAAACATATATGCGAGAACCAGAAAAGAGAAAAACAAAGTTAGAGGTGAAATTAGAAGTGAACGGCGTACCAACGGCGAGAAGAAATCTCAAGAGCACGGGAAATTTTTTTCTTCCTCGAGTTGAGTTTGAGAATTGTTCTGTAAATGTGAATTGTGTGTAGATCAGATATTTCATCTCTTATATGTGAAGATCAGATATTTTACATGATTAGATATTTTTAGTGTGTAAATGATGCTAACCGAACGAAGAGGAAGACTGAAATTCGAACTGAATTTCAGAAGGTAACGAGGAAAACCAACGGGAAAAAGAAAACGGTGCCACTGTTCACTACTGTTCATCTTTATACATGCTTTTAAGTATTAGGAAGATATAAATATATATCTTCTCATATATATAAAGAACTTATGAAACGAAATTTTATTTTTTTAACAGAAATTTATTGTTTTAACAGAATATGTTGGTTTTCATTAACTTTCTATCCATTTGTAATAATTACAGAACACAAGGATACAATTGTATTTTCCTTTATATTCTGTTTATGGCTACTTTTATAGTTTCCGTTGGTTTCTATTCTACTATTAATATCTTTAAATATGCTAATAAAGCAGATTTATTATAATAATAATCATAGATTCAATTTTCAATTTAAAAATACGTTATAATAGGAAAATAGATTTATGTAGATTTATCTTTTTGTATTCATTATAATAGAAAAGTATTATAATAATTTATAAATAGCCTATCTTTCAATAGCTTTTAAGATATATATTAGTAATAAAATAATAAGATATATGTACTTTATTTTTATTTTAATAAAATATATTAGTACCTTAAACTGCGCATACGTACCTCAGGCACGTAACATCTTATTATATATATATTCTTCATCAATTAATGCATGCATTTTCGTCACTCTATCGTTTGTAGCAAGCGCAAGTGTCTTCCATAGATCTAAATAAAATGACTTATATATATATATGGATCAAATTAATTAATGCTTGAGATACGGATGCAAAACACATACGCATTAATAGTACATAAATTGAATAGTAACGTACTTTTTTTTGGCCTTCCATGTTTTTTGTGCCCATGAATGTATCACGATTCAAAACACAGGGAAAAAATATATAAAGACATTGGTGCAATTATTTTATACTTTATTATATTGGAATAATGTTAAATATAATATTAGGATGTGTAAGTTTTGCAACTTCCATTAAAATAAAATGTGGTCTACTATATATTAAAAAATATATAGTTTCATGCGAGTCATAAATTTTTCAATTGATTTTAAAAAAATGAATGAGAATTGTACATCTTAAAAGAATATAAATAATTTTTTTATTGAATAATTAGTAAAAGTGATAGTCACATAGTCACTTCGATAAAAACAAAAAAAAACTAAAACATATTGTAATTTTAAAGGAAGTTGTATCTATGTTATCACCAAGGAAGAGAAAGATGTAGTTTATAGAAACAAAATTGTCTTGTTTGTTTTTATTTTATTTCACCTCATCATTATAATTTTTTAATATTTAATATAAAATAAAATAAACAATTTAACTTTTTCAAATCTTAAAATAAAAATAATATTAAAAAATATATTTTAACAATACTTTATTCAAATTTTTAATTTTAATTTTAACTTATCTCATATCATCTGTAAAAACAAACAAGCTTAAATTATCTTATCTAATCTAAATTATCTTATCTAATCTCGTATAATAATTATAAATTTTTTAAATTTTTAAACAAAATATAATAAATAATTTAATTTTTTTAAATCTTAAAATAAAAAAATATTATATAAAAAATTTATTTTAATATTTTTAACAAAATATTTCGTTTCAAACTAAGTAAGCAAACGATGCCTAATACTTATACTCACGAAAATGAAAAAAGTAATATTACCTACGGTCTTTATTTAGAAACTATAATATAAGTTTAAGTAATTCTATCTTTAAAATTATTAAAATATTTCTTTTAAAATAATATTTTTTTCTCGTAGGGCGGGATTTTGGAATCCAACTCTGACGTGAACTTGGGAGAAAAGCTTGAAAAAGTAATGCACCGGATAAGAACAACAAAAATATATTTTTTTTTCATAAAAATAATGTACGGAATAAAAGAGAAAAATTAAAGGCGGCTCTACAGCTACCGCTTCCAGTCCCGTTGGAGTTATCGATAGTGTTAAATATTGTATTTTTTTATTTTATTTTTATATATATATTTTCTTAATATTATAAAATATTTTTTAAAAATATAAAAAAATTATAATATCATTAAAAATATTTATTTAATCATTAAATAAAAAAAATATTAAAAAAATAATATATATATATATATATAACGGAATTAAAAGCAGGACCGGAAGCCGTAAGAATAGCTTTACTCAAAATTAAATTCAGGACACGGATATGGTTGTGTTTGGATGTTGAAATGAGTTGAGTTGAGTTGAGTTGAGATGATAAAATATTGTTAAAATATTATTTTTTAATATTATTATTATTTTAAAATTTAAAAAAATTGAATTATTTATTATATTTTGTGTTGAAATTTGAAAAAATTATAATGATGAGTTGAGATGAGTTGAGAGTGGTTTAAGTTCCAAACGCACAACACTCCTTTTTGGTTTTTTCTCTCCCACCAATTATTTGATAAAAATTTTTAATTTTTAATTTTTATTTTGTGGCGTGAAAGAGGCTAAAAACGTGCTGATTATTCTGCTGGGCGGTACCAGTACGACATGTCAAGGTACGTACAATTAATAAATAAAACTATTTTCCCGGTTATATATTAATGCGACAATTTATTTGTAAATTCATCTTTACGTTATCTAAAAATCTGCAATTTGAATTTATCACTGTTTTAAATTTTAATGTATTATTTGTTGGTAAGCAGTTATTATGGTAGTCATTTAAAAAAAAATAGTAGTCATTATGGTATGTACGACAACATGATTATTTTATATTAATTCAATCTTTTATTGGAAATGCTACATATGCTTAGAAAAGTCAACATTAATCGTTAAAATCCAATTAATGCTTATACACTATCTTTAAGATTAATGATGCATATCATTACAATTTTTTTTTTTTTTTTTACGTGAGTTTTACACTGCAAATTATTTTATAAAAGAATAAATTAAAATTGTCACTATTATCAGTCATGATGGAATTCTAGGGTTTAAAATTGTATATATATTGCTTGGAAATTAGGAGAAAAAAAGAAAGGAATTAAGTTAATTGTAGTGTTGACGTCGACATATATAGAGATAGATATCAAGTTGTCTTTCTGTTTGACGGAAATTAAACAGCCAAAGACATCATTTTCATGTGTTCTACCTAAACAAGCACTAATCAATCGAGTTAGATAAGCTTATTTTTTCACACCTCTTTTTTTCTAAGCATACAAAAATGAATATTAATTTTCCTAGACAATATATTATGTGTGTGTGTATATATATATATATATATATATTATTTGTTAATATATTATGAATTATTCTATTATTAAGTCGGTATGTAGATCACACCATTTATATTACTTAAATAATAAGATTTGATTTACGAAATTATAACATATTAATATTTTATTGGTTGTAATCTATACACTAACTTAAAAATATAATTTTTCCTATATTATATGAGCTTTGTTGCTACTTATCATCTTCATATACTATATATCACACTTATTTTTATTTTATTTTATTATTTTTAAAATAATTGAATTATTCTACTCATCATTCATATATCACATATTAAATAGAAGAAAAATATAAAAAAATTATATATAATATATGATGTGAAAATGATAATTGGTGTGTATAATTTTTCATGTTATATACTTATATATGAACATTGGAGTTCATTGAATCGAGAGAGCACAAACTCAAAGCTAGGGCCTAAGGGTAGAGAAAAGGATGGCTGAAAGCCGGAAAGGATGCCTCCACGCTCCACTGACAAAAAGCAGAACCTTTGGGCCGGTTATTTCTACGGCCCGGCCCACCACATTAGAATAAATCACGCGTTACGCTGACTTATTAGTCCACGTGGCTCACCAGGTCTCAGCATTTTATGAATAAAAAATCTTTACAATTTCTTAACACTCCACACTTCATATTATTTTTAATTTTTATTATTTTTTTATTCATATTTATTATATGAATAATGAATAAAAAATTTAAAATAATTTAAAAAAAATAAACTCAAAAAAATATTAAAAATTTAAAAAATTTAAAAAAGTGTGAAGTGTGAAGTGTGATAGAAGTTGTATAGCAAACTAGCAATGCTCTTTTTTGAAAAGTCTGTCAGAACTGATTAACTCTAAGTGGACCCCACAAATCGTTTATTAAGTACGCACCGTACGGAACGGAGAAAAAGTTCGGATCTCGTTTTTTTGAAAGATTGGATGGGATTAAAATTAAAAAATTAAATAAAATATTACTGAGAAGTTTTGGAGTCTTGGACCGTTCTTCCTTCCGGGCGTCACGGTCAATGGTGGACGGTCTTTTGGGCAAAGGGTGAGAGCGTGTTAACCAAAGGCGTGTTGGACTTCATCCACCCATTCTTATCTTGTCGACTTTCTTTAAATTTTATTTTTCGAATAGTCTTGTATTTATAATTTTATTTATAAAAAAATTATAAAGATTGTTTTATCAAATTTTTTTAACTTAAATTTTATAATTTTTTTTATAAAGTTTTCTTAAATATAATTAACATTTATATTCAATATTTTTTAAAGAATTTAATTAAACTACCATAAATGTCATGTAATTTATTTTAAACAATGCTTAGTTTACAAAATCATATTTATAAATTAATATCTATTACTATAATACGTCAAATTTTAAGATCCTTGTATATATCTAATTTTTTTTTTCCATTTTAGATGTTATTGTCTGTAATTATATTTGTTGATATGATTTATTTAAAATAATTATATTTATTAATTCTTCAAAAACACTGAAGATATTTTTGTTTGGAAGGAATCTTTGGAGATCTTTATAATTAAGTCGAATATTGATGTCATAAAAGAAACGAAAGAGAAGGCAAACAAATTCGGAGACAGGAAAACGAGGTGGTCCCAATCTGCAAGAAGAGTTTCTACGAAGCAGCAATGGGAATGCTTGCCACGTGCTCTACACAGGTTCGAAAGCTAGCATGATAAACAAAGTCCTAAATTATGCCGTACTACACCGTATCAACCTCAGACTGGGTATTTTTGTCTTTACTCATTCATTCTAGAGATGCGTACGTTTCTAATTCACCCATTTCTACGAAACAACGTGGGTGAGGTCAGATTCTTGCTTTTGTTCCCCCATTTACTTTGATGCTCTCCGTTGATTTCAAATTCAGTAGTGCTAAATCAGTCGTGCAGTGGGTTAGTATAATATATATATATATATATATTTATATATATTTTTTATATGTGAATTTTGTATTTATTTATTTAAAAAAAAATTATACTACTTCACAATTATAAATATTATTTTTTAAATTATTTAAATTCATTTATAAATAGTAAAATCTCTTAGAAGTTATTAAAATATATTTAAATATAAATAAATTAAAATATGTATTTAAATGTACGAATAAGTTAAAATAAAATTAATTTTTTTAATAAGAATTTAAAAAAATAATAAATTCTATCAATTAGTTTGAAATTAATTAAATTGAATTCACGTTCCAAACATTACCCTCAACCGCTTAGCACGTGCCTGCACAACCAGTCAAATATGCAATCTTCTTCATAAATTTATTATTCAGACTTTAACCAAAAGCAATACATCTATAAAGTGAGTTTTACTTTATTTATTATTTATTATGGTCTGTTTAAAAATTTTAAATACTAATAAAATGAAGAGAAATATTTTACTCATAAAAATATTTAAATATTTTTAAAAATTAACATAATTCAATATGATGCGTCGTATTATAAAATTATATTTATTATGTAATAAATCTAATATATCACATCAGATTATAAGTTTATTTTTATAAAATATCTTTTATACTTATAATATTTCTCATAAATGAATGATATATGATTAAATAAGTAAAAAACGATATAATCTTATTTAACCACTTGATCCTCATACGTTAAAATTTCCAATATTTATATCCAAAGTCAAACTCCTCATATTTGTTAGGCACCACGTTTAGATATGCTTTATGAATTAGATACGTATGATATGAAAATTCCGTAATATTCGTTTTTTATTTATTATTTCTTTTACATATTTTGACCACTTGTTTTAAAATTTGTTATTTTGAATTTTAATATTCTCATCCTTGAAATTAGTATAATACATTATAAATGATTTTACGTGTCATGTAATGCTATCAATCGCACGCATCGTGTACGGACTCGTTTGGATTCCTAAGTGATCTCAACTCATCTCAGCTCATCTCAACTCATCTTATTACTATTCAGCAACTTTAACTCATAAATCTCACTACTATTCACAACTCATCTCATTACTATTCACAATTCATCTCAACTCATCTCAAGTCATCTTAAGTCATCTTCAAATCCAAACGTCTCCTAAATCTCGCCGAGGCCACATATGCTATCATCTGACCCTTGACTTCCGCTTTCTTTCTGTGCGGCTCCCTATTTAGCTCTCCTTACAAGTTAAGTACGTTCCGACCACTTGCTTCCCAAATTCTCTCCTCTCCTGAGTCCTTTCTGATATTTTTGTTCCTTTTGGTGCCTAATTTTGAAAGTTTTCTTCCTCGAATCCCACCAAGCATAAAAGGAGTACTGTTTCTTCCACCCCTGGGAATCAAGACAACCGCCGAACTGAACCCTGAATCTTGTTTTTTGTTTAGTTTCGAATGAAAGACTCTCCACGGAGTAGAGATATCCAGGATGTCAAACATACCAACCTCGCTCTCTGAGGTCTGCCTCACTCTCTTCCGCCTCACCATGTCCGTCGCCGATCCATGGCCCTTTTCCTGAACACCACCATTTCACGCTAAAGAGAAAACCCAAAAAAGAAAATCGCTCTCCTTCTGGTGATTTTCATCCCCATTTCGTTTTATTCACTCTCGTCCCGAAACTTACGATGAGAAAGATCAGAGGCTTCAAGCTTGGCAAACGGCTAGTCCGGGCTTCTAAATGGATCGTCCGGAAAACCCGGATCCGAACCAGATACCACCGGCTCAACCCACCACCGCCACCATCGAGCAAACCCAAGTCAAACTGCAAACATATGTCGAAGCTCGTCACCTGGGGCCAGCGGTTGACGAACGGGGCGAAAAAACTGTGTTGTAAGCGGCCTGACTCTGGTTATATACCCGTTGGGCATGAACCCATCAAAGAGAAGGAAGTAGCGGTACCTAAGGGGCACTTGGCGGTGTACGTCGGCCAACAGGACGGCGACTTTCGCAGGGTTCTGGTGCCCGTGATTTACTTCAACCATCCTCTGTTTGGTGAACTTCTAAGGGAAGCAGAAGAGGAATACGGATTTCAGAGCCAGGGCGGGATCACCATCCCCTGCCGGATATCGGAGTTCGAGAGGATCCAGACCCGTATAGCCGCCGGCTGCGGTGGTGCCAGGGGGCTGAAGGGGAACCGCAACTATTGAGAGAGATAGAGAGAGACTGTGTGGTGGTAGTTGAACCTAGTGATGACGACGACGACGAAAGATTCCAAATTGATAATGACAATTATATTTTAGAATTTCTTTTCCTCATATATGATTATATATATTGTAGTGGTTTGCCTTTTTCGTTTCTTTTTTTTTTTTTTTGGGCCTCTAGTTTTTTTGGTCTTTTATTTTTTTCACTTTTTTTAATTTCATAATGGAGTAGATTTTAGATGTAATTACGTGTATGATGATTTATATCTTAATTTTGTTATTTTTCTATTTTCAATAATGTTTCTCTTTTATTATAAACGGGTTATTCTATTCAAGCCGTCTACCTATGCATAAAATATTAAATAATAAAATTTAATTTATAAAATTTAAAATTTAAAATTTATATTTCAAATCAAATTATTTTATATAAATATTTTATTAAATTATGTTATTTACACTTATTTATAAATAAAAATGTTCTTAACGAAAATGGGCATCGAGAAGAACCACAATAAAGGGTATATTGTTGATTAACTAACGGATTAGGTTAAATTATTTCAAATTTATATTTAAATTAGATTAAAAAACTTAAAGCTCAAGAACATTTGAATACTTAATTTTTTAAAGAAATAGCAAGCTTAATTACAATGACGTGGCATTAATTGTGCCTTTAACTTTATTGAAAGATCAGATTGAAAATCGTTAAGAATCTTGATTGTGATCTTATTTTTCTTTTGCAAAAGTTTTGCCGTCACTTTGTTTGGCACCTATCATCGTAGCAGTAGTGGAGAATCTCAAATCACTTTCCAGAAATATTATAAAAAAATTGTGTATTTGTAATTAGTTATTTTTTATAAAAATAATTATTTTATATAAAAAATCGTAAATAGCTAATATATATCGTCATAAATAATCCGACGTAAATATTTATTTTTCTTGTAGTTAATTAAATTTTGCAATAGATGGGGGAGACTACTTGTTTTAACTTTGAAATATTTTTTAAAACCTTGAAAAAAACCGATATATATATATATATTATCTGAGTTTGAAAAGGTCGTGAGGTAATTTGAAATATATATATATTTCATGTTGTGGTACTTGTCTTGACATGTGTATTTTGAATCATATATAGAAGAATATTATATAAAAATTATTTATGAGAGATGAAAAATTATTTTGGCGTGTAAAACATATTTGGGAGTGTGATTTTTTATTTTCAGAAAAATTGAGATTTTTTTTCTTAAATTTCTAATATTTCAAATAATTTTTTTTTGATTCCATCATAAAATACTAAAATTAGACATGGCTCGTTAATTGCTCAGAATAGTATAAATGAAAAAGACAATGCCCAAATTAATTAGACAGAACATATATCTTTGAAATTTTCTGGCATTCATGAATTTGAGAAAATTATAGAAATATGTCCGTCGACAAATAAATCAAGTTGCAACCAAAATGTGCAAGGAGTTACGTGTGATAGTGATATATGAAGCCAGCCATATATCAAGTGGTACGTAGAATTGAACTTTGAAATGGTCCATACACTGACTATATTATATATAATTATTTGCCAATCGTTTTAGTTATTAATTATAATAATGCTAGCTAGCTATATCTTTATATAAAATATTAATAATGCTAGTTATTTCTGATAATTTAATTTATGAATTCGTTTTGCAATTGAAAATTACTTTACCCAATGAACAGATCGAGCTTGATTTAATATTAAATTAAGCTCATTTTCTTTAATAAGTAATTAATTAATTATTAGTGTGGATATAAATAAAAAAGAAAAATAATATTTGCGGTTGTAGAGTATGTAAAGGCCGCACAATCTTTTTGAAAAAGTGAATAAATATGAGACTTACATAAAAAAAAATTAATTTTTTAATATATGGTAGACCTTACTCTTTTCAAAGTGATTACATGACGTTTATGCATTCTACGACTGTATGTAAGATAGTAAAAAAATCCTAACCATTTGAATAGCAAGCATATTTGGGTAGGCCGGGTGCTATAAATTATAAATTATAATACACAATAAAAATCCACCACCCAATTCATCAACATGCCTATAGATATATATATATATATATCACCCTAATACTTAAAAGCGTGTATAAAACATGAACAGTAGTGAATAGTAGCAGCCTTTTTCTCAGTTGCTTTTTCTCAGTTCCGATTTTAATCTTGTTTTTTTTCTTCGTTCAGTTCCGATTTCCAGCTCCGATTTCCACACTCAAAATATCTGATCGTTACATACAGATAAACGTAAAATAAATATCTAATCTTTACATATAAGAGATGAGATATCTGATCTACACACTTTCATCTCAAATTTACAGAACACTTCAAATTTACAGAACAATTCTCGCATATTTTTTTCTTCTTTCTCCGTGTGGGTTTCGGTGAGGGACACGGAGGCTGCGCGTGGGGGATTCCGAAAGTGGGTGCCATGGTCGGCGCCTTGAAGGGGACTCGTCGGTGGTGGTCGTGAGGTTCGGTGGCCACGTACGGCGGCGTAACGTGAAACAAATGGGTGAAACCCATTTCCGTTCGGTCTCCGGGGGGGAGACGGAGGGCTGCGCGTGGCCCACTTCGAAGGCGGCTGGGATGGTCGCCGCCTTGAGGGGGACTCCTCCGTCGTGGTCGTGACCGTCGGTGTCGACGTACGGCGGCAGAAACTCAAAAAAAATCAAAGAGACCCATTTCGGTTCTCCTTCCACGGAGGAGACCATGGCTGCGCGTGGGGAAGATTGAAACTGCCAGGGATGCTCGCCGGCGTGAGGAGAACACGCCGACGTTGGCCGTGACGATAGCCGGGACTCGGCGGCGCCGGGCAGCGCTGGAGGAGAACCACCGTGCTGCGGAATCGCCTACGAGAGAGAGAGAGTTTAAGAAAAAATAATTGTGTTAAATACATTTATTAAGTATTTATATGTCCTACAATTTAATGTTCAATAATAATAATTTTTTTTTTCTTTCCTTTACAAATATACTTTTGTTTTTACTGTAATATTATATTGTTGAATTTTCTACATAGGTTGAACTCCGTGAAGTTGAAAGTGGAAACAAGATATCCTAACAACAAGCTGTTCATAAAAGTATCAAAAGTATGGATCATTTAACTTCTTAATTTCATACTGTAAATTAATAACTGAAATAATTTATTTTGCTTCATTGATTTTAGAATTTTTTAAGTCAATTATTTAATGTCATTTATTCAATATTTATTCTGCATGAACTTTGAACTGTTTCAAATTATAATTTCGAATTAGTTTAAAAATTATTTGAAGGTTTTTACATTATATATTATTTATATGACATAATTTAATTTAAAAAATAAATTTTTAAAATTTAAATCTTATGAATTCAATTATATGACATATATATCATCAATTAATAATACAAAAAATTATTTATATGCTGACTTTTTTTTTTTTTAATAACTGCCCAATGAAAATCATGTAATCAAGATAATATAACTAGCAGCAAAGATTATATTAAAAATTGTAACACAGTCAATCACATTAATAAAATGTACAAATAATACATAAAAGTGGTTACATATAGAATTTTTATATAGGAAAACTTTATCAACAAATTTAGTTCTATATGTAAATACTTACATCAATATTTACAGTTTTATCTATATAATTATACATAATCAATTATTAAAATGTTGAAATTTTCAATCAAAATACATTTGATATTCGAAAAATTACATCAATATTTACAGTTTTACCTATATAATTATACATAATCAATTATTGAAATATTAAAAATTTTAAAAATTGAAATTTAAATTAAAGAATTTGATAAAATAGAGTACATACTTATTAAAAATAATATTGTATATAAACTTATACTCTAAAAGATGCTTGAAAAATAAAATAAAATAATAATTTTGTGAATATTCAATGATAAATTATCTCGGCTATATACAACAATAATAAACAGTACCACAATAATAAATGAATTTTACTACACAACTTCTCTCACATTTTACATTATATATTTTTTTGAATTTCTTAAATTTTTAATATTTTTTTTTAAATTTTTTTGTGAGTTTATTCTACAATAATAAACAGTACTGAACATTACTCGTTAACAATAATAAACAATTACAGTAATAAACAGTTCTAAACAGTAAAATAAATGAAAGAATTTTATTAAATATTTTAAAAAATTAAAATCATGTAAATAATTAGAGTTTTTAATATAATTTAAATCTCATAATATTTTTAATTAACTAAAATCATTTCAGTAGCAAAAGAAACAATTATGTAATATTTAGTCGGTTTAGACTCTACTTTCAGTAAC